>NC_133770.1:300265097-300376120 GCF_003597395.2 Chelonoidis abingdonii | reverse complement strand
AGTAGGGGGTGCTGTGGTGCGGGGAGCTTGGCAGGGGTTCAGTAGGGGGCGCTGTGGTGTGGGGGCTCAGCAGGGGGCGCTGTGGTGCGGGGAGCAGGGCGGGGGCTCAGTAGGGGGCACTGTGGTGCGGGGAGCAGGGCAGGGGCTCAGTAGGGGGCGCTGTCCCTGGCAGTCGGTGCCGATCCCAGCGTCCTAGTGTGTTAGTGGTGCGAAGCTCTAAGCCCTTGCAGGCCACGGAGCAGGGCTCCTGGCGGGTTCATGCCCTGCTGCTGGCTCTGAACGGCTAGGGGAGAAGAGGGGCCGGGGGGGACTCCTCACGCCCCGGCCGTTTCCGGGGTTTCCCGCTGGCTGTGCCCTGCTGTCAGCAGCCCTCCGGTCCCTGGCTGCTTGTCGCTGTTCATTTCAGGGCCTCCGAATTCTTTAATGTTGCTGATCAGCAGCAGTGCAGAGCCCTCCGCTGGCATGTGGCCATCGCTTGTAACCACCCAGCTCCTTCTGACTGTGCCAGTGACAGGACTGACACATGCCGGCCGGCCGCATGGTGCTCTCACGAGGGGCTCTGCCTGGGTGTCACTTCCCCCTCTGTAGCCTGTCTGGAATGATCTGTCCCCACCTGGAGGGCTATGGGTGGGTTTGGGATGAATCCAGCCTGGGGAGTAGGGTGCTTTGGGTGTCCCCACCCAGGCAGGGTGGAGATTGGCACTGGTAAATCAGAACTCCGGAGGCCCTTTGGTCCCAGACATGGAGCCTTATGGGCTGGCATGTGTCATGTTCCCCATATCTGCCTAGGGACATGCACAGATCCTTCCCCCCCCCCCCCCCGAGCTTTCCCACTGCTAAGGAATTTAGCTGGGGTGGGAGCTGACTCCCTGTGGCTGGCAGTGCCTGGTGCTGTGCCAGGGCTGGCCATGGGGAGCTCATGGGGCGGGATGCGCTGGGGGGCTGAGGAGGGAGGAGCTGAAGTTACGATCAGGTGGAAGGGGTGAGTGAGGGTGGGGGCTGGCCCAGGAGCCGAGGTTGGGGGCTGGGAGATGGCAGGGTGAGCTGGCCAGGGCAGGGCCGGGCGAGGAAACACACATGCTTTTCACATTGTGACTCCAGTCCCCCAAACCTGTGCCGCTGGGGTGAACCTCAGCTGGTGGGACAGGACGGGCGCAGCTCCAAGGGGGCTGGTTTGCACCCGCTGGGCTGTGGCCAGGACATGCATCGGTTCCCCTGGGGGTTGTAGGGACTTGCTGGCTGGCTGGTCAGTGGCTCTGACCCAGCACAGGCTCTCCGTCCCCCCTGCTCTGTGTCCCCTGCCTGCCACCTCCTTCGTGCCCCCAGCGCCGCTACGAGCCACAGCCTCTCTGGTGCGCTCTCCAGTCTGTCCGCCAGGCTCCCAGCCCAGCCCTTGGGCAGCGAGTGCCTGTCCCAGATCTCGCCTCCAGCCTAAATCCACTGTCCTCAAATTCCTCCCCTCCCCGGCACTCCCCAGCCAAGCCCGCTAGTTCCCATCCCCCCATGGCACACAGGGTGCAGGCCTGTGCTCCCCATTTCTGGCTGCTCCCCCCTTGCCCTTTTGACCCCAGAGCTGGGATTGGTGCATTTGTCACCTCCCCTCCAGGGCTGCTCCCCCCCCAGAGGTGTCTGCGTCCATCTCCCTGCCGCCAGGCCAGGCCGGAGCTCCCTTTGTTGGGCTGTGATTGAGCTCAGCGGGGCCTCCCCAGCCCCATTGTTGTGCGAGATCAGGGGGACGGGGCAGGAGCTGGGACAGGCTTGTTGATGTGGCCGCTTGACTTGGCCAGCACCAGGCCGACCCATCGCCCTGGGGAGGAGGGATGTGGATTTCCCTCTGTGGTGTCCCTCAGCCCTGGCTCCCTGCCCCGGGCTGGGGGTAGGGGGTGGAACAGTGCCAGCTGCAGGCAGGCCCAGAGCAGAGAGGGTCTGTGCAGGCTTCACAACCAGCTCTGCGGATGCCCCTCAATCGCGACCTGCAGCCCCCCAGGTAGCCCAGCCCTGGGCTCCCCACCCCCAGCTCTGAGGATGCCCCTCAATCGCAACCTGCAGCTCCTGCTGCTGTCCCAGCCCTGGGCTTCCCACCCCCACACGCTCTGCTGGCTCCCCGCAATCCTGACGCACAGACCCCACTACTGCTCCGAGCCTGCCCCCCCCAGAAGGGTGGGGAGAAGTGGGGGAGGTTTTTAAAAAGGGGAAAATTAAAACAGCTGAAGGAGCAGAGGGGGAGGGGGAGGTGGGGGCAGTATCCGAGTCTTCAGAGAAGCCCGTAGAGTGCAAACGTGGGCCTGGGGGTGGGGCTCATCTGTGTGTGTGTGGGGGGGTGTTTGTAGGGGGTGTGTGTGTGCAGGGCCGGCTCCAGGCCCCAGCATGCCAAGCGCGTGCTTGGGGCGGCATGCCATGGGGGGGCGCTCTGCCAGTTGCTGGGAGGGTGGCAGGCGGCTCTGGTGGACCTCCCGCAGGCGTCCCTGTGGAGGGTCCACCGGTCCCGCGTCTCCAGTGGAGCATCCACAGGGACGCCTGCGGGAGATCCACCAGAGCCGCGGGACCAGCGAGCGGCAGAGCGCCCCCAGTGGCGTGCCGCCGTGCTTGGGGTGGCGAAATGGCTAGAGCCGGCCCTGTGTGTGTGGCTGTCTCAGGGGGTGGGGGGGGCAGTGGGAGAGTTTGTTGACAATTCTTACATCTGGCATTTTCCTAAAGGCCCAGCTCCTGGAGTCAGGGGAGTGGGTGAGACGTGCAGCTTCACTTGACAAATAAAAGGAAGGGTCCAGCTCTCCCGGTTTGGGAGGAAAGCTGGAAACCGCGACCCCGAAGGCCCAGTGACCAGGAGGCAAGTGAAGATCCAGCCTGGATTAGTGTGAAAATCACAGGGTCTCTAAGCCAAGCATGTCATTTTGCGGGTGGAGGTGGGGGGTGATGTGATTTTTGACCACAGGTGTGAGCAATACTCTGTGTGTGTGTGTGTTGGTCCGTCAGTGCACAGACGTGGCCAGGTGTTGGGGGACCGTTTCCGTAGGTGCAGGGCCCTTGCTCTGGGGATGGGGGTGCATGCCAGAGCCCAGGGCGTTGCTCCTTTCAGGGTGCCCCTGGCTCCCGTCCCATGCTTCAGCCTCCCTAAGGAGGCGCACAGCGACCTCTAGTGGTGCAATGATGTATTGGTCCCTGTTTTCCTCTGGCCTAGGGGCAGAGTGAGCCCAGCCAGTGCCAGGCTCTCCTCACCCCATGGAACTGGCCTTTCCCCTCAGTGGGGAGAGCTGAGCTGAGCCAAGCGGTGCTGCACCCCTGGGGGGGCTCCTGCATCATCTCAGAAAGCATCCCATGGCACCCCCCGAGCAGGCCTGCCGACTGCCGTCATGCACGCTGCCCCGGCTGGCGCAGCCTGGCATTCCTCAGGCAGCCTGTGGCCCTGATTCTCCCTGCCCGGCTCGTCCCTGCTGATAGACACATCACTCGGACACTGGTGTTCTCTGTAGCCCCCGTCCCCCCTGGGGGACCCATCCCAGGCTACTGGCCCCAGCCAGGGGTCTCTCCCAGCCCCAGTAGCTCTGAGCTCCTCCCTGGCCCCACAGGCTGGTGCCCCCCTCATTCCACAGCTCCCTCCTTTTCCTTTCCCGGTTGCTCAGGCAGAGGGTACCTGGGCTGTCATGCTGGGCCCTGCTTTTTATCTGGTGCCCTGCAGCCCAGCTCGGATGAGCAAAGGTGAGCTGTGCTGTGGCACACCAGGCTCCCAGCACGTAGGTGCTGCCTGTCCCCGCTCCTGAGCGGCCCTGGGGCTGCGAGCTCCCTCTGGCTGAGCTGCAGGCAGATCACAAGGGGCTAGTTATGGCCGTTGAGTTTCTCCACAAAGCTTGGCCTCTTCTTCATGGTGTCTCCCTTTCGCTGGGAGCCCTGGGGCCTCCCCTCAGTTATGGCCTCAGGCCGAGGTGCCTCTCGCCAGCGCTCCCTGGAATGGGATCGGGGTGGCCTGGAACCGCTCTGAGGCTGCCGAGCCAGCCTGGCCCCTCTGTGCTCCTTTGCCGCCACTGCCCTGGCTCTTCTGTCCAGCTCCCTCTGCCGGGCAGCCTGGAACAGCTTCTCCTGTGCTGCTGCCTTGGCCTCTCTGCGGGATCGTCTCTCAAAGGCCTCCACTATCCTCTGCACACGGCTCTCGGCCTGCAGCTTGGCAGCTGCAGCCTCTGCAGCAGAGCAGGTGCCAGGCTGAGACTCGCTGGCTTGGCCTCCCCTCCACCGGCCTGGTTTGCAGCCTGGGCCACGTCTCTGGCGCTCACAGAAGAGGCAGGAGTACGTGCCCTGCGGGACGGTTGCTGCGTTCAGCTCCTCGTGGCCAAGGCTCCTTGCCACAGGCTAAGGCAGAGAGAGGGGATCACGCAGTGCAGGGAGTGGGCATTGCTGGGCTCCCACTCCCAGGGCATCAGGTGCTGGGGGAAGAAATCACTCCAGTTGCCAGCAACTGGCTCATTGCCATTCAGGAACCAACCAGTGGTCCATCTAATCTGGGGTTGCACCCCCACCCCTCTCTGGACCGGGACAAACCATGGTCCATCTCGTCTGCCCCTGCCTCCTCGGACTGGGACAGACCATGGTCCATCTCATCTGCCCCCCTGGACCGGACAGACCACAGTCCATCTCTTCTGTACCCTCCCGGACAGACCACAGTCCATCTCACCTGGGGTTCCCCCCCAGACCACAACAGTCCATGATCCAATGGTCCATCCCATCTCCCCTCTGGACCAGGACAGACCACAGTCCATCCTACCCCCTGCTATAGCTGGATAGCCCAATAGCTCATCAACCCTGGGATCCTGTCTCCCACGCCAGATGCTCTGTCCAAGCTGGACATTTCCCAGGTATGTTTAACTGCAACACTGCCATGAAAGAACATGTCTTCCTGACCCCAGCTGGTGATCCACCCTGGAGCCTGAGGCCTGATAGCTCTTGTTGTGCCGACTGGCTCAGCCACAGGAATGACTAATCCTTTTCCCAACCCCAGAAATCAGAGCAGGGTGGAGAGACCTAGCAGGTCATCTGGGATGTTGGCTCCCAAGTGGTGGCCCGCAGGGCACTGCCAGCAGCCCACGGAGAGCAGCTGGTCACACCTGCATGGAGGCAAATGCTGTGGCCCGCTCCCTCTCCCAGCACGAGCTCCCCATCCCCAGCAGTGGGGCTCCCACCCCCTAAGCAATCTGTTCTTACCAAGCCGCGTGGGGGGGCGGGGGTGTTACACAGGGCTCAATCCTGCACAACTTGCTCCATTTTCACCCCTTGCAGTCAAGGGTGGGTTCCCAGTGAGGGGGGAGCAGGGCCCTCTGCTGCATAATAAAAGGGGTGCCAGGGACTGCCTCCTCCCTGATTGACCATGCACCCTCGTTCCTTGCCGGTGAACCCGGCTTGCTAGCCTGACTCCCGTTCCACCTCTGGCTGAGTGTCGGAACACAGATGGGCAGCTGTGTCTGGTGCCAGTTCCCACCCCCCCAATCCCTGAAAATCCCCCACTCTCCTGTGGGGGGCGCTGTGCCTGGCCTGCCAAACCCCTGTGCACGGGCCAGGGGGATTCGCTCCGAGGAGGAAGCCCAGCACGTCTGGAGATGGGCAGCGCTGATGGAAGCAGCTAGTCCTTGCCTCAGAGGCTGGGCTGGTCCCTCCAGAGTCTCCAGGCCTTTGTCTCCAGGCTGGTTTTCAATGGCCCAGGCAATGGGGCTCGAGGCTGCTCCCTACACGTAGCCCCTCCATTCTGCCGTGCCGGCTAATGCAGATCAGAACTATTGCACTGTGCAGGGGCCTCTATCTCCCCCTTCCCTCGCTGTTCAGCCTTCAAACCATCCCTTTGGCCCCAGCCCCTCCTCACCTGGTGGTGTGGGGGGTTTCCTGCTTCCGATTTCCCTCTCCTGCTGCCCCGGGGTGCTCTGGGCTCCGCAGGCTGTTTGAGGCTTCCTGCGTCCCTGTCCCACTCCAGCCTCCTCCAGGTCCCACCCTCTTTCTGATCCAAGTTCCTGTAGCTATCACAGGCATAGAACCAGCTTGGGGCAACCGGGCTTGGGGCCCTGTGGGTCTCTGGCCCCGCACAAAGTGAAGGCTCTTCGGCTGTGGATTGCGCCAGCCATTTCTGGATCTCGGAGAGCCTCTGGCGGAGCTGCCTCTGCGAGGGTGCTGCTGACCTCGCCCTCCTGCTGGGGGCGCTCTCTTCTTCCCGTGGGTCCCAGCTGTTCTCGTAGGGGGCCTCCTCCCCAGGCCAGGCCTGCATGCTCTGGTTAAACTGTTGGCAGGCCGTACAGCTCTGGAGATGAGCAATCATGCAGTGCAGGAGTATTCGGGGCGGCCTGCCTGCCTCCAGGCAAGGTCTGCTGCACCCCCTCTCATCCCCTAGCTGGAACGGCCCATGGCTCCGATCGCAGGCGCCGGGGTCGGGGGTGGCTCCAGAACCGGGCAGCCGCTGGAGGCCTCCTCCACTGTCCCTCCTCCTGTTCCTCTGTCTGGTGTGACTCTGTCTGTGCCTCCCACTCTGGTCCTGGAGGGCCAAACTGTCCTGCTGGGCTCCTCTCTGATGCACCATCTGCCCCTCTCTGCCTGTGCCACTATGGGCCCGGCTCCTGCTGGCAGCCTCCGGCCCTGGCTCATCACTCAGGAGCTCCTCGTTCTCGTAGGTACTGGAGTCACCCCTGGCAGGGCAAGGTGGCGCGGGTGCCTCTTCGCAAGCTTTGAGCTTCTCGTAGAAGAAAGTGTCAAGCTTCTCGGCAGCATTGCACTCAAACACGGAGGCCCTCTCGATGCCCGTGCCCGTGGAGGAGTGCAGGTAGACGCTGGGGTTTGGCCGCAGCAGGGGAGCCCCGGTGCCTGGCCCTGTGCTCCGTTGGATGGTCTCCTGAGAGCTCCGGAGGTGGCTGTTCTCAGCAGTGGGCAGGTGCCGGTACCCCCTGTTCTCGTAGGATAGGGCAGGGGGTGCATCTGGCTTCCCCGTGCCAGGCTGGTTCAGCTCACAGCCACGGATGGAGTTTGACAGATCTGAAACAATCCCAGAAAGGAGAGTAAATCCATAACAAGCATGGCAGGGTGATTGGCCTCTGCCCTCCTCTAGCGCCTTCCCTGGGAGGGGAAATTGAGGCCTAGCCGGGGCTGTGACACGCTCAACTTGAGCTGGGCAGGGCTCCTAATTCCCAGCCTCCTGCTCCTACCATCGGCCTGAACTCCTGCATCCCCAAGCACATTGAGCGGGAGGGCGTGCAACGGACGGGCTGTTCCCACAGGGGTCTGGCCAGCAGGGCTTCCATTCGCTGCTGGTGCAGTTGGGTTCTGTTCCCTGGGTCTGCCATCACTGAGTGCGTGTGTGTGTGTGTGTGTGTACACATGAGCTTTCTCCCCCTTCCCCACACACATTCCTGTGTGTGACAACGTGATCTTTCTCTCTCCTCTGCCCCCAGGACATCACACTCTGTGTGTGTGTGTACGCGCATGAGTGTACAACATGATCTCTCTCCCCCCCCCGCACTAGACATTAGTGTGTGTGTAACTCCCGCCTACCCCCGGACATCACACTTTGACTGACACGGTTGAATTTGTAGTAGAAATGGGACTAAAGGTTCCCATTGGGTTGGATCACAGACTCATGCTGTGGTAGGGACTGTTCCCAGATTGTTACTGTATCCCACACCCTGGAGCTGAAAGCGAGTAAAGCGGTTAATGGGTCTCCTTGGGGCACAGAGCAGCACCCACGTCTGTTTGGCTGGTGATCAGTTTCCCTTCCTCACACCGGCACGCACATCACTCCCCCTCAGCCCCACATCCTGCCCCAGGCTGTTTCCCAGGTGCAGCAGCAAGGCTGAGGCTGAAGGGCAGCAGGCAGGAGCGTGCCCGGGAGAAGGGAGAGGTGCTTTCGGCCCATCCACACATTCCCACAGGCAGGCAGAGTCCCTGTGGTTATTGTCAAGGGTCTTTTCCCAGCGTTCTCCCCGGTCCTTACCAGAGATGATGGAAGCAATGGAGACCTCAGAGCCGGCTCCGTGGCCTTCCTCTGACCACAAGCCTCTCTCTGTGGCCTCATTTATACAGTCCGGGTCGGTCTCCCAATCATCGGCTTCATCTTCACAGGAAGGAATGAGCCCAGACCTGTCTATTCTTCCGTGGCGTCCTCCTGCCCTGCAAGCGTGAGGGGATGCGCCCCACGCTGGCCCAGCCTGGGCCATGTCTAGGTGCTGGGACAGATCTCTCTGATAGTGCTTGTTGAAAGGCGGAGGCCTGCTGGCCTGGAGACCATGTGCTACGGGATGTCTCCGGGGCCCACCAGCTCCATGGGCTGTGAAGTCTCCCCATTGTGATGTCAGCAGAATGCCCCCATGCTCGCGTGGTTCTGAATCCGCCTGCAAAGCATGCTGGGTGCTGAGGGGCGCCGCTGAGCGCCAGGTGCTCTACCTAAAGGTGATGGGAGCTGGGAGACTTCAGCACCTCGGGGAATTTGGCTCAGGAAGGCTTAGAGTCAGGCTGGCTCAGCGGCTGGGTGGGAGACCACCAGAAAAACCAAGAGGGCTGAAGGAATTAACAGCTGCTCTCCTAAGTCAGTGCTGAGCCCGGTTTCCTAGCATGGTGGAGTGAACCGGTGCTGGACTGCAGGGGAGGGTGTGGATGATTTTAGGGGGGAAGGCTCCCTTGCCTTGCAGTCAGTGCTGACCCCAATGCCCCAGCACAGTGCTTAGGGGTGCTGTGCGGCAGGGAACGGCCCAGGTGACTCAGTAGGAGGCGCTCTCCCCAGTGAAGTTGCACTGATCCTAGTGCCCTAGCGTGCAGCTGGCCATGGTTCATTATGGAATTTCTGTTGGTACAACACTTTTAACATGTAAATTGCTGTCAGTGTTAATAAATAAGGACAGGTGAGGCCACATTCCAACTCAGGTGATCACACTCTAGCTCTTCTGAGGTTTGCAGCTAGGATGCAGACAGCCTCACTCTGTCTCCCAAGCTGCTGGGGGACATTATTGGGTGCTGGCAAACCGTCTGTGCATAAAGAGCAGGGAGAAGCAACATGGAAACACCCACACTTGGCCATGTGTAACACAGAGGAGACAGTGTGTGTGTGTGTGTGTGAGTGTGTGTGTTTCTGGGGGGTGTAATTCTCCATCGAGAACAAGTCTGAAACTGAATTAGGAAAAAACATATCGGTGAGGATCTTTCGGGCAGGGGAGAGAGCAGGCAGGAAAGATGTGGAAAGCCCATCCTTGGGCGCGGGGTCATTCAAGGCTGGAGTGGATGGGGGACATTGCAGCTGTGCAGGAGAGAGCAGCACCAGGAACCTGCTCCCAAGCTCCATTTGCAGACAATGCAAAAACTCTTCTGGATTGCGCTGCGTGTTGGAGCCAGCCCTCGCAACCCCTAGAGGTGCTCTCCAAGCTGAGCATAAGACTAGCCAGGATGAAAATAAGCAGATGTAAGCCTCAGTTGGAAGGCAGGATCTGTGTTGCAGAGACTCCAGGAGAAGCTGGGCTTTCGCTACATCTGCACTGCCTGTTTGGAGCTAGAATTAGAAACTGTCTCAGGGGGCCACATCTGGAAGACTCAGCTATTCCCCGAGTCGCAGCTAGGCTCCTGGGACCGTGAAGAGAACAAACAGCTGCTACACCTCCTGGCTATTCACTTGTGTGTTTCAGATCTGAAGACCCTCCATGGCTGGCTGGAGTCATTCAGTGCAGAGAACTATTGATGTCATTCTTCCGTCCGCCTAATATTCAAAACCCAGAACTGCTGCTCTTTGGCACGTTTACTGCATAGGAAGTTGTGCTGAAAAACACTGGTGGGTCCTCGGGGCTCAATGGAGTTTGTTTGCTAGTGGGTTTTACAAAGCCCTGCTCACAGGAAATTAAGGGGTAAAATCAATGGCAGCAGCTCTTTTGGTTGGGACCGAACCTTCCCCTGGAGCTATCACAAAAGTCGTGGTCCCACCCATCCAATGCATTAGCCCCAGCTATCCTCGCCCTTCCTGACCTGCCTTGGTCAAGCTGCTGCCCCCTCCCAGCCTGGCCCATCCTCTGACTCTCCCGGCTTTACCTTTCTGCTCTTACCCTTCTTGTCTCCTCTCCTCTGTCTGTTTCTGGGTTTGCTTCCCCCTCCTACCTCTTCTACTTTCTCTGTCCAGCTCTCTCCTCTCACCAGCTCCAGTGCTGCTCCTGATTGTTCTTCTCTGCTGTGCTTCTACCAGTGCTCACAGCATGGCTGTGGCTGGCCGTCCCACCCCACTACCTCCACTTTAGGCCACCCTTCCCCATTGCCTGCTAGCCCGAGCCTTCCCCAACCATCTGGGCTTTCTTCTTCCTTTCATCCCTCACCCAGGGACTGGTTTCCCTCCCCCCTCCCTGTGTGAGGTCATGAACACTGCAGGGAGCAGCATTGTGTAGCCCCAACTGTGCGGGGAAAGAGGAGAATATAGGTCAGGATCCAGCATGAGCAACAGTCATACCCTGGCACTGGGTACCCCCCACGGGGGGAATCTCTTTGCTAGAGCATGCAAGCCCAGGGGAAACTGGCTAGGCTACAGCCATTGGCTGAAGCAAAAGATATATGGCCGGCACCCACCCCTAGGGCTCTGCAGAGGAGCATTTCTGTGAATGGGAAGAGTAAGAAAGTCAATCACATTTTAAAAGAATTTATCCAGGTAGCAAAGGGGTGGAAATGTACCATGGTTTGTGAAAAACAAGAAAAATCCCATTATTTTACCGAAGTAACAACAATTAAGCTACAGCCATCAATGCAACACAGGAAAAGCGAGCAATGCGCTTGTGAGGTAGGAAAATCAACCCTCCAGGCAGACTGAAGACACAAATGAAGGCTGTGGAAACGTGGGAAGAAAACGTTTCACTGAAGGGAACAAAGCTCTTGGTCTAATTCCATGAGGGACTGGTCTCAGGGGAAGGAGAGAATGTGTGGGGAATGGACACATCTCGTGCTGGGATCCAGTGGATCCCGTTAAAAAGCAGATGCCGGCTAGAGTAATTTTACTGAGACGGGGTCCAGCCTCACTTACACAAGGCGAACATCCATGGTGGTGAGATCAGTCAGGCCTCCTGCTGTGGTGTGTGTGTGTGGGGCGCTGCTCTCCACTTGAAGGGCTCCCACTGCAGTCACTTGGAGCAGGATTGGGCCCTGGGAGGAGTGTTAAATATGGGGGTAGTGACATCCATCAATGGCACCAACTAACGCTACATAGGCAGGTGGCATTCAAATGGCAGCCAGAGCCTGAGCTGGGGGCTACAGAGACCCTGGCCCAGATGGCCTGGAAAACTCAGCTGGACCTTGATGAAGCCAGGACAGCCTGGGACCCTTGATGCAGGTGGGTCGGGACTCTGAGCTGGGTGGATCAGGAAACACAAGATGTGAAGGAGAAAAGGCCCTTGGCCAGGCCCCAACGTGGAGGGGATCAGGCCCCTGGCCAGGCCTCGAGAGCAGGGAAGGGGGGCCCTCAGCCATGCCCCGAGGCGGGGGGAGATGGGGCCCGCAGCCAGACCCCGAGGCGAGCAGGGGGGGATGGGTACCCTGGCTGGGCCCCGAGGCAGGCGGGGGGAGATGGAGCCTGTGGCAAGGCCCTGAGGTGGGGGGGGTGGAATGGGGAGCCCGGCCGGGCCCCAAGGTGGGTGGTGGGGGGAGATGGGGCCCGTGGCAAGGCCCTGAGGGTGGCGGGGGGGAGATGGTGACCCCGGCCGGGCCCCAAGACGGGTGGTGGCGGGAGATGGGGACCCCGGCCAGGTCCCAAGGCAGGTGGTGGTGGTGGGAGATGGGGACCCCGGCTGGGCCCCAAGACGGGTGATGGTGGGAGATGGGGACCCTGGCCAGGCCATGAGGCAGGCGGGCGGGGGGATGGGGCCTGCTGCCGGGCCCGGAGACAGGCGGGAGAGAAGATTGGGCCCACGGCCGGGCCCCCAGGCGGGCGGGGAGGGTATGGGGGATGGGACCTGTGGCCAGGCCCCAAGGCGGGGGGAGGGGGGAGATGGGGAGCCTGGCCGGGCCCCAAGGCGGGTGGTGGTGGGAGATGGGGCCTGCGGTAAGGCCCTGAGGGTAGGGGGGGGGAAATGGGGACCCCGGCCAGGCCCCAAGGGGGGCAGTGGGGGGAGACTGGGAGCCTGACCAGGCCCTGAGGTGGTTGGGTGGGGATGGGGCCCGCGGTCAGGCCCCGAGACAAGTGGGGGAGAAGATGGGGCCCACGGCCGGGCCCCCAGGCAGGCGGGGGGGGATAGGGAATGAGGCCTGCGGCCAGGCCCCAAGGTGGGTGATGGGGGCAGAGTGGGAAGCCCGGTTCCAGGCCCGAGCAGGTGGTGGGGGAGATGGTCGAGCCCGGCAGGGCCCAAGGCGTGGGGGGGAATGGCGAGAGCCCGGCCGACCCTGAGGTCAGGTTGGTGGGAGAATGGGGACCCGGCAGGCGCCCCAAGGGCGGGTGAGGTTAGGGAATGGGGAGGCCGTGCGAGGCCCTGAGGCCAGTGTGGCTGGGAATGGGAGCCCGGCAGGGCCCCAAGGCGGCGGGGAATGGGGAGCCCCGGCCAGGCCTGAGGCAGGGTGGTGGGGGATGGTGAGCCGGCAGGCCCAAGGCGGGGGGGGGGAATGGGGAGCCCGGCCAGCCCTGAGGCCGGTGGTGACTTATGGAGCAGATGCGAGCCCGGCCCAGGCCCAAGCGGGGAGGAGAATGGGGAGCCGGCAGACGGCCCTCGAGGCAGTGCTGTGGGGGGAGTAATGGGGATGCCCAGCGAGGCCATGAGCAGGTGGTGGGAGATGGGAGCCCGGCAGGGCCCCAAGGCGGGGGTGGAATGGGAGAGCCCGGCCAGGCCCGAGGCAGGTGACTCAAGGTGTGGGGGCAAGATGGGAAGGCCCGCAGGCCCCGAGGCGAGTGGGACGGGGAGCTGGCCAACCCCGAGCAGGTGGTGGGGGGGAGATGGGGAGCCGGCAGGGCCCAATGCAGCGGGGACGGGGGGGGGGGATGGGCCTCGAGCCCGGCAGGAGGCCCTGAGGCAGGTGGTTGGGGGAGATGGGAACCCGGGCAAGGGCCCCAAGGGGGGGAATGGGAGCCGGCGGAGGCCCTGAGGCAGGTTTGGTGTGGGGAGAGGAGGCACGGCAGGGGCCCCAAGGCGGGGGGAAAACTTGGGGGGATGGGGGAGCCCAGCCAGGCCCTGAAGCGCAGGTGGTTGGAGGAGATTGGGGAAGCCGGCGGGCCCAAGCGGGGGGGGGGAATTGGAGAGCCCAGCCAGTGCCCTGAGGCAGCGTGGTGGGGGAGATGGGGAGCCGGCAGGGGCCCCAATGGCGAGGGGGGGGAAATGGGTGAGCCCAGCCAGGGCCCTGAGGCAGGTGGTGAGGAGATTGGGAGGCCCGGTGCAGGCCCCAAGGTGGCGGGGGCAGAGATGGGGAGCACGACCAGGGGCCCCAGGCGCCGGGCGGGGGGAATGGGGGAGCCCAGCCAGGCCCTGAGGCGGTGGTGGGGAGATGGGGAGCCGGCAGGCCCAGTGAGATTCGAGGGGGGGAATGGGAGCCAGCCGCCCCGAGGCAGGTTGGGGAGATGGGGAGCGGCAGGGCCCCAAGGCGGGGGGCCAGGGAATGGAAGCCCGGCAGAGGCCTCAAGGCGGGGGGGAGGGAAATGGGAGCCCGGCGAGGCCTGAGGCAGGTGGTGGGGGAGATGGAGACCCGGCAGGCCCCGGGCGGGGGGGCGGGAATGGGGAGCCCACCAGGCCCTGAGGCAGGTGGTGGGGGAGATTGGGGGAGCCCGGCAGGGCCCCAAGGGCGAGGAGGAAATGGGGAAGCCCATGCCAGGCCTGAGGCAGTGTGGTGGGGGAGATGGGGTGAGCCCGCAGCGGCCCAGCGGCCGGGGGCAATGGCGGGCCGGCCGGGAGGGGTGGGGGGAGAGTGGGGGCCCGGCAGGAGGCCCCAAGGGCGGTGGCGGGGGGAAGGGGAGCCCGCCAGCCCTGAGGCAGGTGGTGGGGGAGATGGGACCCGCAGCGCGCCCCAAGGCGGGGGGAATGGGGAGCCGACCAGGGCCCCGAGGGCAGGGGTGGGGGAATGAGGGAGCCCGAGCAGGGCCCCAAGGCGGTTGGTGGGGGGGGGTACTGGGGAGCCCAGCCAGGCCTGAGGCAGGTGGGGGTGGGAATGGGGAGAGCCGCGCAGGCCCCAAGGCAGTGGGGCGGGAATGGGGAGCCCTGACCAGGCCCTGAGGCAGGTGGGGGCGGGAATGGCGGAGCCCGGCAGTGGGCCAAGGCGGGGGGGGGAATTGGGGAGCCCGACAGGGTCCAAGGCGGTGGGGGGGAAGTGGGGAGCCGACAGGGCCCCAACTTGGCGGGCGGGGGGGGAATCGGAGAGCCCAGCCAAGGCCCTGAGCAGGGTGGCGGGGGGAAATGGGGAGCCCGGCAGGGCTCCCTCCCAGGCAGGGGGAATGGTGTGGAGCCCAGCCAGCCCGCTGAGCGGAGGGGGACGGGGAATTGAGGCTTACAGCAGGCCCTTGAGTGGGGTCCCTAAGCGAGACCCGATTGTCACTAAGTGGCCGCCGTCCCCGCCCTTTTCCCCATCCTGCCCACCCTAAGGGAAAGGCGTGGGCCCAGTGGACGGCCGCCTCCCGCTGTCCGCCCTTGGGGTCTGCACGGAGCGCTTCGCCTCGGCCCCTCCTCGCGTCATCTCGCCCACACTCGACATTGGCGCCGCTGGCGCGTGACCCTGATCGCCACCAACTTCGGGCGAAGCTCCGCCCAGAGCGGGAAGTGTGGTGGGTTGCTTATGCGAGACACTGTGGGGGACCCCGCCCCTACCAGGGAAGAGACGCTGGAGGGCGGGTCCCGCGTCTTGCGCGCGGCTTGGGTTGGAGTGCAGCCGGGACGTGGCGGAGCTTGCACCGTGACAGGGGTGTGGAGGGGGCGGGGGGCTGTGATACGGGGGGGCTTCAGGAGGGGGCGGGGGGGTCTGGTGGGCTTGTTGGAGGGGCTAGAGGGGGGGGGGGTCTGTGTCCGTAGAGGATGCGGGTCCTGTGAGGTGGTGGAGCAGGGGAGAGGGTCCTGTGATTGGGGGCGGGGCTTGTTGGAGGGCGTGGTGGTCCACTGAGTGGGGGGTCTGTGAATTGGGGCAGGGGTCCTGTGTGGGGGGTTGGCTGGAGGGGGCGTCTGAGGCTCTTGTGATGGGTGGGAGGCTGTTGAAGGGGGCAGGGGGTCTGTGATTGGGGGCGGGGCTGTGGAGGGGGCTGAGGCTTTGTGATGGGGCAGTGGGGCTATGGAGGGGGTGGGGGAGCTATGATGAGGACAGGGGTCCCATTGCAGGGGGTAGGGGCACCATTACCAGTGTTTTAAAGTGACACTTGAAACTCTTGTGGCACCATTATTTCCCTCATTTCACTGTGTCCTGATACTTCTGGCAGGTGGGGGTGGAGGGAGCCCAGTTGGTCTTGCGCTGAGTGAGCAAAGAAGAGAATTCATATCGACTGAAAATATGGCAGCTATTTCTTCTCCCCACTTTTCCATAACTCAGGAACAGCAGGAGAGAGAGTGTTTTTGCCTAGCTTGGGAAACTTCAGCTGGAGCAGAGAAATGTTCTGCAAGTGAGAACATGGGGAAGGGAGGGTGATGGCTATTCGTGTATTGTTTCATGTTTGTGTTTATGGCCCCAATTAGGATCTGGGTGCTGTGTAAACATGTAAATGACATGGTCCTTGCCCGAGGGAGCTTCCAATCTAATAGGATGTCATACAAAATGTAATGGACAGGCAACAAGTAAGATATAAACAGAACTTGGTTAGCTGTTAATTTTCCCAGCTCCATTCTCTTGTTCAGGTGCAACACTCAACTTGCTTTAGCAAGTTAAGTCCCAGTCCCCTACTTCCACTCTGCCCATCATATTCGATTGGAATTCCACCACTTTGGGGGCATTTCAGTGCCTTTTGCAACACTTTTCTTGAACCTCCCTCCCTGGGTCCTTTCCTTTCCTGATTAGAATACAAGGCCCCCCAGCCGTGTTTTCCCAGTTCAGTCCAGCTTGTCATGGCTCTGAAGGCTTGTTCCCTTCCTGCTCAGTTGCTGATGCCTCTGTGGAGCATAGGAATTGCCAGAGTGCATCAGATTGCTGGTCCATCTAGCCCAGTATCTTGTCTCTTAAAGTGGCCAACACCAGATGCTACAGAGGCAGGTTAGTCCCAGAGTAAGCAGCTATGGGTTAATCTGCTCCTTGTGAAGGTCTTAATCTAATCTCTCACTATTAGTGATTTGGATAAGTCCCGAAGAAGGAGGTTTAATATACCTTCCCAAATGCTGGTTAACGAGAATATCCAGGGTTATAATATTGAATACTATCCAATAAACGTCCAGGCTTTTTTGAACCTTGCAAAGTTCTTGGCTTCAATGACATAATTTCATGAGTTCCACATCTAATTATATGTTGTGTATAAAAATATTTCCTTTTGTCAGTTAGAATTTGCCCCCTTTTAACTAAACTGAGTGTTCCTTGTTCCTGGGCTAGAAAAGAGCGAGGGAGAAGAGAGTTCTTGATCTTTGTTCTCTGGGCCATTCATTAGTTTGTATACTTTTATCATGTCCTTATTTGCCCGGCTGGGGATCCATGGAAACATGGCTGGCTTGGTCTCTCTACCCCACTGCTCCTCCCTCTCTAATATCCGTCTTCTCAGGGTGGGGACTGTACCTTTCTCTATCTTTTCAACCAGGACAGGTGCATTGTCAGTGTTAGTGACTAACAGCTTGATGTACGCAACCTGAATTTACTTAGTACAAAGTGCATCATATTTATACGGCACATGTTGGAGAACAAGATTTTCCCTTGGTGCAGGTTTGTCTACACACAGCTTTTTTGTACTCTCTAGGAACTGATGTAGTTAAATCAATTCAACCTCCTACTGTAGATGCAGTTATACAGGCATAAATGTAAATTCCAGAATTAAGTGATAGTGATAGAAACACCTGTATGCCGGTATGCCCCTCATGTCCATGCTAGAGGGCTGCACAGGTAAACTGGTACAAAACCCCAATGCTACTGCTCTCCTCCAGTCCTGTGCATACTGCTCCTGCTGATCCTATTAATTAGCTGGTGGAAGCTCCTTTGAGGATGGCAAAAGCAATGTAAGTGCTAAGTTCTAGTAAGTATTATGATGCTGATGTGATTCGCTTGCATATATCAGCATGTGGGATCAGCTTCCTTCTCCTGGGTGTAGCATAGCCCTGAAATAGGTGGTGCATCAGGAAATGTGTTAATGAGCGACAAAGTAGACTGCAAAATGCCAAAACCAGTTTTGTTCATCAAACTGGATCCGGGTAGCATTTGGCCTAGTTCTGGAGAACAGCAAAATAATCCCTGAATTTTCACCCTTCGTTGCTCACTGTATTGTTCTGCTCCGCAGGCTGTTTATTAATTTTTTTGGTGCATATTGCCATGGCAGTGAGGCTTGTGGTAAGTACTTGAGCTCTCTGAGAAATCACTAAACTGGTTCTCAGTGTGTGACAAGTCAGGTCCGTGGCCAGTGAGGATTATGGGCTGGACTTCACTTATGGTCACTTTGGTGGCATATAGATTGCAGTGCAAAATGTTGTGTTAACCTGAGTAACTGGATTACCTCTGTCTTCAACTCCACAGAGGTTTTTTAGAAGGATTTTACAGCTATGAATTTCCTCCTCACCCTGAAAGTTCCAGCTCTTTGCCGGAGAGTTTCTGATAAATTTTTTACAAGATTTATTAGAACTCCCTGAGCCTTGAACTTTAAAAGCTTGGGTTTGCCTGCCTCTGTTTGTGTCCCATCAATTAATGCTGTTCTTCAATTGAGGAATGTTCTCTTGTGGATAAAGGCAGAGGACTTGGAGTCAGAGATGAGTTCTCATAGGGTCATAGACTGTAAGGTCAGAAGAGACCATCATGATCATCTAGTCCAGAGGTTCTCAAGCTGGGGTTGTGAGCTGTCACCCTCCACCCCCAAACTCCACTTTGCCTCCAGCATTTATAATAGTGTTAAATATATAAAAAAGTGTTTTTAATTTATAAGGAGGAGGGGTCGCACTCAGAGGCTTGCTATGTGCAAGGAGTCATCAATCCAAAAGTTCGCAAACCACTGATCTAGTCTGACCTCGTGCATACTGCAGGCCATGGACCCTCACCCACCCATTCCTGGAATAGACCCCTAACCTCTGGCTGAGTTACTGAAGTCCTCAAATCATGATTGAAAGACTTCAGGTTACAGAGAATCCGCCATTTACACTAGTTGAGCCTGAGAAGGAACTAGAATTTACCAATGTGCATTGCCAACGAGCCACAGTAATTTGTCAGCAGCTCCCCAACCCCGCTCCCAGCAGCCCCGCCAATCAGTGCCTCCCCCTCCCTTCCAATCAGCTGTTTCATGGCATACAGGAGGCTCTGGGAAGTGGGGGGAAGGAAAGTGGGAGGAGAGAGGGCATGGCAAGCTCAGGGGAGGGGGCAGGAAGGGGTGGAGTGGGGGCAGGGCCTGTTGCAGAGCCAGGGATTGAGCAGTGAGCGCCCCCCCAGCCTATTGGAAAGTTGGTGCCTGTAGCTCCAGCCCTGCAGTCGGTGCCTACACAGGGAATCGCATATTAACTTCTGAAGAGCCACATGTGGTCCTGGAACCACAGGTTGGCCAGCCCTGCACTAATTTAAACCTGCAAGTGACCTGTGCCCCACACTGCAGAAAAAGGCGAAACCCTCCAAGGGTCTCTGCTGATCTTATCTGGTTGAAAATTCCTTCCCGACCCCAGATGTGGTGATCAGTTAGACCCTGAGCATGTGGACAAGACCCACCAGCCAGACATCGGGGAAAGAATCTCTGTAGTAACTCGGAGCCCTCCCTGGCTAGTGTCCCATCACCGGCCATTGCAGATATTTGCAGCTGGCAGTTGCAGCTCAACTACATGCCATTGTGGGCAGTCCCATCATACCACACCCTCCAGAAACCTCAGCCTTGAAGCCAGTGAGGTTCTTTTCCTGACTCCACAACACATTGCTTCTGGGAACTTGAACAAGTCCCTTGATTTCTCCATGTTTGTGTCCTCTTCTGTAAAATACCTGCCTCCCAGGCATGTTGTGCAGATGAATGTTTGGAAGGCAATTGGGAGTGTGACATTCTATATAATCACGGTGTGCCGGTTGAGTTTGGTAGGATTGCTCGATGCGGGGGCTGTTGTTCATCTGGTGAGCCCTAAAGCAGTCCCAAACTGTGATGTGCTTGTTGCACAATGGTGCTCTTACGCTCAAGTGAATAAGGACTGGCTTCACAGAATGCTGCACTACGAGGATATTCGATTTCAGTAAATCATAGGAAATTACGACATGTGTGACCAAATTCTGCTTCCTCTACTCGCTGCGGGAGTGACAGCGTTCTAAGGGTGATAGTGGGGAACAAGGAGAAATGAGCTTACAGTGCGCTAAGCTTGCTGAAAGTCCAATATGACGTATGGGATGCATATGGAGGTAACCACCCCTTTCTCAGGAGCTCTGGTCTGACCAGCCCTGGACTAATTCAACGTGGGAACCATGTTACCAAAAAGATACTGATAAATTAGAGGGAGTTCAGGGGAGAGCAGCAAAAATGATCAGAGGCTGCAAGGTTAGACAGAGAAGGAGAATAAGCAAATTAACCATGTTTCTGAAGGGAGCAATTATTCAGAGCAAGGGTAGGCAACCTATGGCACGGGTGCCGAAGGTGGCACTTGAGCTGATTTTCAGTGGCACTCACACTGCCCTGGTCCTGGCCACCGGTCCAGGGGCCTCTGCATTTTAATTTAATTTTAAATGAAGCTTCTTAAACATTTTAAAACCTTATTTACTTTACATACACCAATAGTTTAGTTATATATTACAGACTTATAGAAAGAGACCTTCTAAAAACGTTAACATGTATCACTGGCATGCGGAACCTTAAATTAGAGAGAAAAAATGAAGACTCGGCACAGCACTTCTGAAAGGTTGCCGACCCCTGATTCAGAATTATACAAGAGTTGGGGGGTTAGAAGTATTACTGAGAGAGAGGAAATTTAGGCTGAATCTTGATTACAAACTTCCCAGCAGTCAGACCTGTGCATCTCAGTGAGGTCTTAGCTCCAGACCCTACTGCTCTAAGGGACCTTCCTAACAGCCTCCTGCACAGGACTCTGCTGGTCTGTAGTGTCAGAGCAGCTGCATTCTGCATATTAGGCACCACTCAAGTGCCAGACAAGCTGTCATTTGTATTCCTCAGCTGGGCAAATTTGGGAAGCTGCTTTGTAGAAAGGCCTCTGCCTGCCTGGGAGGTGTGTGGCTGAGACTTTACCAATGGTGACAACCTGCAGTTCCCATTCTTAGAAAAATACTTTTAGTGAAGTGCCCCCACATAAAGCTGGCCATGTTTTTCCCACCTGAGTGCTTAAAGCATCTACCTAGAATGTTCTGATTTTCAAAAGTGCTGAGCACCTACACAGCAGTGACTTAAAGGGGAGCTGCAGGCAGGGCCGGCTCCAGGCCACAGCGCGCCAAGCGTGTGCTTGGAGCGGCATGCCGCAGGGGGCGCTCTGCCGGTGTCTGAGAGGGCAGCAGGCGGCTTTGGTGGAGCTGCCGCAGGCGTGGCTGCGGATGGTCTGCTGGTCCCGTGGCTCCGGTGGACCTCCCGCAGACACGCCTGCGGCACTCCACCGGAGCCACGGGACCATCAGACCCTCCGCAGAAACGCCTGTGGCAGCTCCACCAGAGCCGCGGGACCAGCTGACTGTCCACAGACACGCCTGCAGGAGGTCCACTGGAGCCGCGGGACCGGCGAGCGGCAGAGCGCCCCCCCACGGCGTGCCACCACGCTTGGGGCGGCGAAATTGCTAGAGCCGGCCCTGGCTGCCGGAGCTCAGCACTCCTGTAGGGCCCGTCGTTTGAAACCTGTGGCTGTTACGCGTTACAGCTAGAAATCTTAAATAGCCCCAGTCCTTCTTTCTCCTGCTATGATGGCCAGAACCGTGCCATAGAGCTAACCATCCTGATGCAGCCAAGCATGAGAGTCAGCCATCATGCTGCGTATTCACTTGCTCTTTATGTAAATATTTCATGTTCTGAAACAGTCCATCCACTCTCTGGCCTACTTTTTGGTCGAGTGCCTTCTGTTTCCAGGTAGGAGGGAGTTCCTGGTGTCTGGGCTGCCATTTCTCAGTGGAGTTCTTGCTTCGCTCCTCTGTCTTTAATCTCTTTTCGTTTGTCCACTGGACAGGATAGCGATGACAAGTGACTCCCTGAAGCTCCAAGGCAAGCTTAATGCGCTGTGGCATGATTTCTGTTGGTCTGTCTCAGAAACAAGTAAAAAAGCCCAAGCAACATGTGCCACTGTAGCTTTTAGAGAAAAAAGCATTAAAAGAAAAGATGAGCTTTCAGAGCAGGACAGAGAAGGGCATCTGCAAGGAGGTAAAATATTCATCAGGCATGTTCTTTATACTTCAGGCAGTGGGAAGTTAAAAGGAACAGCACAGTTCTCCTTAATCTTGTCTTTAGTTGTCTGCCTGCATTTGTCCAGGCTGCCTCATTGCTTTTGCCCAGCTGGAGTGGGGTCCTCAGCCTTTCAGGGTTCAGTGCACAAGGAGACCTTGCATGAAGTCATAGAAATAAGAGATGGGAAGGTCCCCTGGAGTTCATACCTCTTTCAGGGTGAGGACTGTTTCCAAAAGTGTATACCCAGCCCATTTCAGCTGAGGTTTCAATCACTTCCCTTAGGAGACTATTTTGCAGTCTGAAAACATCATTGTCAGGCAGGGTGGATTGATTTAAATCAAGGCAATTTAAATCACCAAGTGGAAAGTCTCGATTTAAATAATCAATTGTAATATTTTTTTAATTGTACTTCAGTTATTTTCTAAAGGAAGGTGCATTCTCATTGGTTGATATAGCCATTAAACAAATTGATTTGCAACTCATTAGAACCTTTACATTAATGTGGTATATTGTTTTGCTACCTAGGACGGTACACAATACATACATTTATTAAGCAATTGTATAGCTTAATATTTAATTGTATACCTTTAGTGTGTTAGAAAATGGTAAATGATATATTGCTTATTTACTAGATAAATTTTTGCTTATGATTTGTGTTAAGCTGCTTTAGGATGGTAACTGGAATTTAATTAACCACACAAAACAGCATGTAAAATTTATTTTATTAAACAAAATAACCTAGAATGTTTTGTTTACATAGACTTCTTATCAAAGCATGTTCCACATTTACAACTAAATTATAATGTTTAGACCTTAACATATTTTTTATTAAACTCCGATTTCATTATAAACAAGTTTTTAAAAAAACCTTATAATTTAAATAATTAAAAAATAAATTTAAACAAAATAATTCTGATTTATCTATTTATTTTAAAATATTTTTATCCACATTGCTGTCAGGAAATACTTCTTGGTGTCCATCCTAAATTGAGAAATCCAAAGCTTAACTTTCTCCCATTGCTCTAAATTATCCCTCCTTGGACTACGCCTTCTAGATTTTTGTCCTCAGATAGCCAAGCTAGACAGATTCAGCTCTTATAAATCTCTCCTTATAAATCAATCCCTTCAGGACCAATCACTCAGCTCTTCTCTGTATCTTTGGCCTGGTCTACACTACGTGTTTAAACCGAATTTAGCAGTGTTAAACCGATTTAACCCTGCACCCGTCCACACAACAAGGCCCTTTATATCGATATAAAGGGCTCTTTAAACCAGTTTCTGTTCCTCCCTGACGAGAGGAGTAGCACTGAAATCGGTATTGCCATGTCAGATTAGGGTTAGTGTGGCCGCAAATCAACGGTATTGGCCTCCAGGCGGTATCCCACAGTGCACCATTGTGACCACTCTGGAAAGCAGTCTGACTCGGATTGCACTGGCCAGGTAGACAGGAAAAGCCCTGCGAACTTTTGAATTTCATTTCCTGTTTGCCCAGCGTGGAGCTCTGATCAGCACGGGTGGCGATGCAGTCCCAAATCCAAAAAGAGCTCCAGCACGGACCGTACGGGAGATCCTGGATCTGATCGCTGTATGGAGAAGACAAATCTGTTCTATCAGAGCTCCGTTACAGAAGACGAAATGGCAAAACCATTTGAAACAAATCTCCAGGCTAATGAACAGAGTCCACAGCACATTGCTGCGTGACAAGCGTAACGGAAAGCCAAAGAATCAAATGGACGCTCATGGAGGGAGGGAGGGGGTACTGAGGACTCCAGCTATTCCACAGTCCCCGCAGTCTCCGAAAGCGTTTTGCATTCTTGGCTGAGCTCCCAATGCCTGTAGGGTCAAACACATTGTCGGGGTGGTTCAGGGTATATCTCGTCAATTTACCCTCCCCCCCCCCATGAAAGAAAAGGGAAAAAAATTGTTTCTTGACTTTTTTCAATGTCACCATATGTCTACTGATGCTGCTGGTAGACTCGATGCTGCAGCACTAACAGCAGCATCCTCTCCCCTCCCTTCCCTGGTGGCAGACGGTACAGTGCAGAATGACTGACAGCTGTCCTCGTCATCAGCCCGTGAGTGCTCCTGGCTGGCTGCAGGTGAGGTCGGCCGGGGCGCTGGGTAAAATAGGAATGACTCCAGGTCTTCCCGGCAGATGGTACAGAATGGCTGGTAACCGCTTCATCATAGCAACTGGGGGCTGAGCTCCATCAGCCCCTTCCTTTCATGTGTAAAGAAAAGATTCTGTCCTGCCTGGACTGTCATAGCAGCTGGAGGCTGCCTCCCTCATTTTATCTCACTAAAAGTCAGTGTTTCTTATTCCTGCATTTTTATTACTTCATCACACAAATGGGGACACTGCAATGGTAGCCCAGGAGGGTTGGGGGAGAAGGGAAGCAACGAGTGGTGTTGTTGGCAGGGCACCCCTAGAATGGCATGCAGCTCATCATTTCTGTGGGATCTGACACGGAGTGGCTGTGCTCTCTGGTACACTGGTTCTCTAGTACATTGCGCCCATATTCTAGGCAGGACTGACTCTATTTTTAGATAAAACATAAAGAAGGGAATGACCCAGGGAGTCATTCCCATTTTTGTCTTTGCGCTCCCAGCCAACCTCAGCAAAGGCCAGCCAGGAGCACCCGTGACAGCAGCAGACGGTACAGAACGACTGATAACCATCATCTCATCACCAATTCACACTGGCACAGCAGACGGTACAGAACAACTGATAACCGTCTCTGCTGCCTTGCAAAAGCAAATGAATGCTGCTGTGTAGCGCTGCAGTAACGCCTCTGTCAGTGGCATCCAGTACACATATGGTGACAGTGACAAAAGGCAAAACGGGCTCCATGGTTGCCATGCTATGGCGTCTGCCAGGGAAATCCAGGGAAAAAGGGCACGAAATGATTGTCTGCCGTTGCTTTCACAGAGGAAGGAATGAGTGACGACATTTACCCAGAATCACCTGTGACACTGTTTTTGCACCGTCATGCATTGGGATCTCAACCCAGAATTTTAATGGGCAGGGGAGACTGCGGGAACTATGGGATAGCTACGGGATAGCTACCCAGAGTGCAATGCTCCAGAAATTGACGCTAGCCTCGATACATGGATGTACACCGCCGAATTATTGTGCTTAGTGTGGCCATGTGCACTTGACTTTATACAATCTGTTTTACAAAACTGGTTTATTTAAAATCGGAATAATCCTGTAGTGTAGACGTACCCTTAGAATCATAGAACCATAGTGTTAGAAGGGACTGCAAGGGACTTCTAGTCTAACCCCTGCCAAGATGCAGGATTTGTTATGTCTAAACGTCTAAGACAGATGGCTCTCCAGCCTCCTTTTGAAAACCTCCAGTGAAGGCGCTTCCAAGACATCCCTAGACAGTTTGTTCCATTCTCCTAGTGTTCTTACAGTTAGGAAGTTTTTCTGAGATTTCATCTAAATCTGCTGTACTGTAGTTTGAACCCATTGTTTCTCTCTTGCCACAGAGGCCAGGACAAGAACAACTTTTCTCTATCTTTTTTATGGCAGCCTTTCAAATATTTGAAGATGCTATCATGTCCCCCCTTAATCTCCTCTCTTCCAAACTAAACATATCCAGTTCCTTCAGCCTTTACTTATCTGGCTTGTGATTCAGCCCTTTGATCTTCTTTGTCTCTCGGCTTTGGATCCTTTCCAGTTTTTCTATATCCTTTCTGTACATTGGTGACCACAATTGGACACAGTTCTCCAGCTAAGGCCTAACCAGTGCTGAGTAGAGCGGTATTATCACCTCCTGTGACTTGCATGCTGTGCCTCTCTTAATGCAACCCAGAATTGCATTTGCTTTTTTTTGCAACAGCATCACATTGATGACTCATGTTGAGGCTGTGATCCTCCACAACTCCCAGATCCTTCTCAGCAGTGCTGCTGCCAAGCCAGTTTTCCCCAATTCTGTATTTGAGCATTTGGGTTTTCTTCCCTAAGTGTAGCACCTTACATTTGTCTTTGTTGAATTTCATTTTGTTGTCTAGCCCAGTTCTCCAGTTTATCAAGATCTCTTTGAATTTGAACTCTATCCTCCAAAGTGTTTGTAACCTCCCCCCCCAGCTTTGTGTCATCTGCAAATGTGATCAGTCTGCTCTGTTTCTACATCCAGGTAATTAATAAAGATGTTAAATAACAACGGACACAGAACAGATCCTTGTGGAACCCTAATGTGTTATTTTTCTGGCAGCAAAGTGCCCATCATCAGCTATCCAGGGACAGTGTCACCAGTGCTATGGGAATTGGAGAGTTCTGAGGGAATACTGCCTCAAAAACGCTCTTACTTCATACAAAATATAACTCAAATGTTGTTTGCAAAAGAGCTGTCTTGATGGGAATTGTGGGCGGAAGGTATCTTTCCCCAGAAATTGCAAAAAATGAAGCATCTCCTTTGTCAAGCAGATTTCTTTGCTGCCCAGATACTGATATGGTCTGTGTCTCTTGTTTCCAAGCTTTCCAAACTACTGAATACTCATCTCCTACCGTTTGGATCTGGGAGCCATGCCTTGTACGTTTTGTTTCCCCACAAGGACTTGGTGATGACCAGATGGTACATGGTGTGGTAGTGGAGGGCAGCATTTCATATGCTGCAGGGCTGGTTTCAGATCACTTTCCCTTCAGAGCCCTGATTAATCCTTATCACAGTGTCCAACTCACCCAAGGTTCTGATGCTTTAACACAGGTAGCTGTTCGTGAATGTCTCAGGCTCAAAATTTGTGATGAAAAGTGGTTCCTCATGGCGTCAACTCAGCCAGCCACATGACAGGTCCAAGTCCTCTCCTCTGACCAACAGCTGGCTATAGACCTGCCACTGTAGCTGGGGTATCTTAAGCAGCAGTTTTTACCATTGTTTGGTTTAGACATTTCAGAGACTATTTTAGTTTTCCAAGGCTAATTCTAGAAAGTATGTCCTGGAGTCCATGCAGGGGAATGAACACAGAGTTAGACGTTCCTAGTCCTTTTTGGTTTGTCCACAGAATTCAGTGGGAACAGTTAGATCCCCGTCAGACAAGTGATCATGGAGGCCAGAGATGGGCGAAGTTAGAATTCTCTTTTGTCACTGGTGGGGGCAGGGGCAGATATCCCAAGTGTGAGTTTTTGTTTGTAGCCTTTGTGGGAATAATGTATTTTTGTGTTGTCCATTTGGGTAAAAAAAGTGTGTTTAAGAAGCCTGTGGGTTACTTTTTGGGGCTCGACAAATTCACTTGTTTGGCACCTCAGACAGCTGATTTATCTGCCGTGAGAGGGAGATTTTCCTAATGTCCTTCTTGGGTTAGGTCAAGCGCTCACAAGAGCAGTGGGGTCTCTCACAAAGGGTAGTAATCACCTGATAAGTACAAAGGTAGAAAAAACAATAGGCTCTTATTGTTTTTGTTTTTTGTATTTACATGTGTGTAGTTTGCTGGAATGTTTAAATTGTATCTCTTTTGAATAAGGCTGTTTATTCATATTTTTCTTTTAAGCAGTAGCCCTGTGTATTGTCACCTTAATGCAGAGATCATGTTTTTATGTGTTTTTCTTTCTTTTTATATAAAGCTTTCTTTTTAAGACCTGTTTGAGTTTTCTCTGGGTAGGCTAAGGTATGAAGGGAAGGGAAATTCTCTTTCTGTTAGATATACGGAGGGTGAATCTGTGCAGCCTCAGGGAAAGAAGAAAGGGGGGAGGTAAATTGCCCTCTCTGTTTTGCATTCAAGGAGTTTAAGTACAGTCTCGCCAGGATAACCCAGGGAGGGGGAGCTGGGGATGAGATAAGAGGAGACAAGAGGGGAGGTTGTTTTCCCTTTGTTGTAAGACTCAGGGCATCTGAGTCTTGGGGGTTCCCCAGGGAAGGTTTGGGGAGACCAGAGGGTGCCAGAGAGGGGAAATCTGGCTGGTGGCAGCGATATCAGATCTAAGCTGGTAATTAAGCTTGGAGGTTTCATGCTAGGCACCCACATTTTGGACGCTAAGCTTCAGAATTGGGATTTATGCTTATGATACCCCCTAGTGTCACTAAAGCCTTGGGCTGGAACAATCATAACGTAAGAAATGACTGGATTTATTCGGACATCAGTAGTTTAGAAGTTGGTGCTTGTAAATCATGGTGAAGGCTGGAGGCTGTATGGTAGCCAAAGACTCGGAAAGGTGATTCAGTTGTCCAGAGGGCAGGTTTGTGTTAGGCCATGTCTACACTAGCCCTTATGGTGACACAACTTTTGTTGCTCGGGGATGTGAAAAAAACACCCCCTGGCATAAGCGCTTGTGTGCACAGCACTATGTTGTTCGGAGATGCTCTCCTGCTGACATAGCTGCTGCCGCTCATTGAGCTGGTTTTATTATGTTGACAGGAGAGATCTCTCCTGTTGGCACAGGGCCGCCCAGAGGATTCAGGGGGCCTGGGGCAAGCAATTTTGGGGGCCCCTTCCATAAAAAAAGTTGCAATATTATAGAATACTATATTCTCATGGGGGCCTGGGGCAAATTGCCCCACTTGTGCACCCCCCCTCCCCCGGGCAGCCCTGCGTCGGCATAATGTGGCTACGCAGGCACTCCCACAGTGGCACAGATGTATCAGTACAGCTTGTAAGTGTAGACATGGCCTTCGTCTGTGGCTTGCACATAATGCAGACCCTTTAGTAATGTTTTATGAGATCTTATAAAAATGTTTTCTGCCGGAGTATTTAGCACTGTGGCCTTGTTCCACTATGGGAAGGAAAAGCACCCAACCAGAAAGGGCTTCAGGATTTCTGTTCCCGCTTGCATTGTGCTGATTTTCTTTGACCTGGTAGGACTGAATGTGAGTCACACTGGAACTCATCACCACCACTCGTGCGTAAGACCTGTGGGGCTTCTCTTGGCGTTCCCCCTCACTTAGCTTAGCACACTGTTTCTGCTGCGTGTCTGGTTCCTGCCAGCCTCAGGTGTGAGGCACATAGCCTGAAAAGTCTAAGCTGGCTATCTCCTGCTTCTCCCAAATCTCTGGTTTTCCACAGGCATCCCACCCTGGGTGATTTTGAATCTGGTTTTACTCTCTTTGTGTACCAGATACTCCTTTCTTGCTGTTGACACCTCATTTGTTGCTGGAAGTGTGGTGCTCCATCGCCTCCTGTAGACCAGCGACAAATTTTGGCTTCTGCTTGAAATTGAACACTGATATTGGCAATTGCTGCTGCTTTTCTTCTGCTGCAGATTTACCAGATATTAGGCCCTGGGGTGGTTCCCTGATATGGGTACGGGCAGAGCCATGTTGCTGTCTGGAGTGTCAAGAGGAAAAGCTGACCTCAAGAGTGAAAGTTTGGGGACAATGCGAACTTGAGGAGTTTCACAGACATCAGAAAACTCGCTCCCCCCATGCCCTCCCAGTCCCTCAGCCTGGTGCTGAATGTTTGTGTGTTCCTGAGTCGGCACATTTCAGCAGCTATCTATATGGCTCAGTTATTCTGCTCTTCTCATCTGCAGATCTCAGACCACTCCACAGCGGGGGGTGAGCAGCATTATTCCTAGCTTACAGATGGGGAGGCTAGGTGGCCAACGTTACGCAGTGAGTCAGTGGCAGAATTGCAAATAGGACCCGGCTCTTTAAGAAGGCAGGCACTACAACAGTTCATGCAATATTGCCCTTGCTGCATTTGCTTTGTATACACAGTCTTAAAGATAAAGAGACTTTGGCCACAAGTGAAATAAATTTGGTCTCAGTCTAATCCTTAGTGAATGTTTACCCACAGCATAAAACCACCCCACAGAAATTGGTCCAACTGGCCGTCTGACCTGGATACAAGTAACTGGCCTTCTGCCTGCTCAGTCCTGGGTCCAGGCGCAGACCCCTCAGTAAGCACAGGTAGAAATGCAAGTGCCCAGGCTCCAGTGCCACGTGGTGCTGCTTTATGCTGACTAAGAGGTCAATGGTAATAACTTGAGCGCTTTAGGGAATTAAAATATCTCCTACCAAAGCTGGTTAAAAATGTTCTGATGGAACCCTTTCTGAGCAGGCAACCTCAGGAGGCAGCTGCCCAGGGAGTTGGGCAGCTGGGGCCAGGCTGAAAAATTCTGCAGTTATTCTCTGGAATTTTTCAGAATTTTTCCTCCTGTGAAAAATCTGGGTCTTTTTGGTTTGTTTTTGTACTGCTTGTCCCAGTGTAGAATGAAAGATTCCCCCACCCCTCAACTGAAAGTTTCTACAGGAAGGAGGCTGAGCTGGCCAGAAAACAGGCTCTCCTACTTTGTCAAAGCCCTGCTCCTGGCAGGGGCATGCAGTAGACTCCCCAGTGCCCACTCCTTGTTTTGCAGCCATCCACCATTCCCATAATGCCTTCCACAAAACACATCACCTGCTTCTCTTTCCCGGACTGAACGCTGTCTCCTCCGCAACCCCCAGTCAGCAGGTATGACCAGCAGTTTGGGTCAGGTGTGGGGAAAGAAAGTGATGCACTGAATCTTGGCCTTTGGGGTCGGAGGCCATTGAAAGGTTTGGCAGGATTTCCCCAATTGACTTGACCCAGCTGTGTCAGGAAGACTTTGGCAGAGGTCTGGAGCTTCCAGGACTGGACTACTAAGTGGGGCTGAATTGAGGTACTCTGGCAAGTGTGTGTGAGATTGTGCAGGACTGCAGTAGCTCTGCAGTGTGGGAAGAAATGACTGAGATACATGAACAGACATCAAGAATAATAACATTAAAAAAACAGTTGAAGAACCCTTCAACCTCCCTGGTCACTCAATTACAGACCTAAAAGTCTCAATACTCCAACAAAAACCTTCAAAAACAGACTCCAACGAGAAACTGCAGAATTGGAATTAATTTGCAAACTGGACACCATTAAATTAGGCTTGAATAAAGACTGGGAGTGGATGGGTCATTACACAAAGTAACTATTTCCTCATGCTAGTTTTTTCCCCTACTGTTACTCACACCTTCTTGTCAACTGTTGGAAATGGGCCATCCTGATTATCACTACAAAAGTTTTTTTTCTCCTGCTGATAATAGCCCACCTTAATTGATTAGTCTTGTTATAGTTGGTATGGCAACACCCATTTTTTCATGTTCTCTGTGTGTGTGTGTATATATATATATATATATATATATGTTTTCCTACTGTATTTTCCACTGCATGCATCTGATGAAGTGGGTTTCAGCCCACGGAAGCTTATGCCCAAATAAATGTGTTAGTCTCTAAGGTGCCACAAGGACTCCTCATTGTTTTTGCTGATACAGACTAACACAGCTCTCACTTTGAAACCTTTAGCCTTATTATTATTTATGACTGACACCGTAGATGTGAGCGATGCTTTACAAAACAAGGAAATCACAAGGCGGAATCCCTGCTCGGAGGAGTTTACAGTCTACATTAACAGAACAACAGGAGACAGCAAAACAGGGTGTGTGAAGGTGAAAACAGTACACACGTGCAGGAATGCCTGTGAGCTGAGGGTGCCACTGTTTTAAATATATGCAAAATCATAGCTTGCCATGACCAATCCATAGTCTGAGTCCCCAGTTTAAAAAATTGTCCCGTGGCAGTTAATCTTATTAAACAACTGAACCAATGGGGATCAGATCTCTTAAATATACAAAATAATCCAGTAATCCTGTGTATTTGCCCTTTGACTGGAGAGCAGGTTTTCATGGAACTCTACATACTCTTCAGGAATATGCTGTTTGCTCCATCAGGCTGTGATCTCATCCATCTCCTAAACAGGAGTGGTGGATGTGCCCTAAAGGTGGGGGGGAGGTACAGGTGCCTGAACCATGGCCCTGCCCCCCCCCATGCTGTGCCCCACATCACCCCTTCTCACCATGCCCCTGGCTTTGCACCGTCTCTTCCCCCGAGGCCCCGCTCCTGTTCCACCTCTTCCCCCCACCCCAAGACCTCACCCCCTGCTTGCTCCTCTCTACCCCCTTCTCCCCTGCCATCGCTTTCCCTTATGGCCCAGAAAAAGTGGGAGAGCATAGCCCTCCTACTTTAAAAAGGGGGGGCCATCCTCCCCCCACCCGGTTCCAGCATCCCTGCTCCTAAACTAAGCCTGTTTAGGTCACTGGTTAGAGAAGACATCCAGGTGCTGCAGGAAATGGTATTGGTGATTCAACATTCTTCCGAGTCAGGATTGAACTAACACCCCAGCATACTGTTGGGAGTCCCGTGCTGCCTTTCAGACAAGGATCCAACTCCTTCTTGCTTGCAATCCTGGGCACCTTCCAATTTGGAAGTTACATTCTGCCCCGGCTTCCTCCACTGTGGTTTTAATGGACACTCCACTCCTAAACTGTTGTGTATCTTTCGGCTGCTGTTAAACAGCTGCTGCATTTCATCTCAAAGGTGGCTGTATTTCAGTGTTGGACAAAATAACTACTGTATGTGTGGTAAAAATATTTGAGATGCTTCTGAAGGAAAGGTGCTGTATGAAATATGAGATCACTGTATCTGATTCTGATTTCAGGAGTTCCACCAGAGTAAATGTAGAGTAACTCTGCTGATGTCTGTGAAATTATTTTGGATTTACATCAGTGGAATTGAGATTAGATTCTGGCACATTTTGTCACTACACAATGCTGCACTTAGAGCAACCATTCTAGCCACAACAATCATATTCTAGAAAGGTCTTTTGAAAAAAGTAGTGTATTATCTTCTGTTAGGACCATACATGCTGTATCACTGCCTCTTCTGTTGTCTGGCAGCCGGGATCAGTGTTGTGGGTACCACAGAAAATAGGGCAGAGCCCTGGTTTTGTTCTTATGGTGGTAAAATATAATGTGTCTTAATGGAAAATTAAGGTTTTGTCTCTCTAATTTGCATCTGCCTAGTGCATTTTCCTTGTCAACATATGTCTGCTCTCGGTGCCAAAGCTTTAAGCTAAACCTAAAAATGTTTAATGAAGTTCAGAATTGTGGTGAAATTCTTCATCCTTCTCCCCCATTCCCCAGTGAATGTGAGCCTTAAGGACGAACTAAGCACATTCCTGTTTGTTTTTCCTTAGTGATTTTGGCTTTTGGAGGGAGATTATGGGTGTCACAGGAATTCTTGTTTGTCGTGCTATATATGGCATTTCTCCTGAGCTGTTCTGATTTAGTTCCTCCTGTTTGGGAGCCCCATTTTTCCACTAGTCACGCTGTGCAGACACACATTTCGACCAGACTCATGGATCAGGCTGATCACTTCAAGAAGCAAGCTGAAACTGTTCTGAAACAAATCCCAGTGGCTAAGTATTCTGGTTTCTGCTGCTGTGAAGTTCTTGTAAGTCAGTGTTGTAACAGAGGTGCTGCTTTATGCTGCTGCCAGTATCTGCCTTTAGGTCTCTTGCCCAATGATGTAAATCAGTGGTGTGACCTCATCTGGAATACTGTCTGCACTGCTAGCAGAGGCAGATTAGCCAGTGGGCCAACGGGGCCCCGGGGCCCTGGCCAATGGGGGGGGCGGGGCTGGAAAAATGGGTGTGGCCCGACACGCTCAGCCTCCTGCTTCTGGGCTTAAACCAATCTTTAACTAAGAGACCATGGTGAGACTTAATAGGGGGTAGATTATTCCACGTCTACTACTGTGGGATTTTTACACCTTCCTCTGAAGCATCTGGTGCTGGCCACTGTCCGAGATGGGTTACTGGGCTAGATGGACAGTGGTCTGTCCAGTTTGGCAGTTTCTATGTTTCTGTGACTCTTGTTGACTGGCTGAGTGTGTGGTGTGTAGCTCAGGTTTTGCTCTCACTGCTGATCCGTTCCGAATGGCTGATACCAAGAATAGACTGGGAAAAGGCTGGTGAATATTTGGGACCACCCCACTGTGTGATTGCAGTTGTGCAGTGTTCTCCCATGGGAAGTGGTGGACAGGAGAAAAGGTGACCTTGTGGTTGTAGGGTCACCTGGGTTCCTTTCCCAGGTCTGTTACAGACTGGCTGTGACCTTGGACATCTCTGTGCCTCAGTTTACTCATTGGTAAAACGGGGATGATAATTCTGACCCACCTTGCATTATTAAGGGTATTACCATGGCATCAAGGAGCCCCAGCCATGGATCAGGCCTCCATTGCGCTAGGGGCTGTACAAATAGAGAACAAAGAGGCAGTCCCTCCCCCAAGGGGCTAGCAGTGTTTTGGGCTCTCCCAAGGGCAAAGTGTGTGTTGCTGTTCACAGCTAGACTGGGACTGCTAAGAGAGCCGGGAGCAGTCCTGCCCTGGCCCCAGAGGTACACTTTAGACCTAGTAAGTTTCTTCCCTTCTCTGATTCAATAATAAGAGGCCTCGGCCAATTCTGGAAACTTCATATCCTCAGGTAAGTAAATAATCTTTCCCTTGTTGGCAGGGACTAGTGACCCTTCAAGGAGAAGGAAAGGGTTTGTTTCCATACTAGGCTGTTACATAGGAGCTTTCCTGGTGGGGTGGCTACGGTTACTGCTTTGAACTGCAGAACATTCTTCAAATAAAGTCTGAGACAATGAAATCATGTGCTTGGGAGATGGAGCAGCCGTGTCTCTGTGGCTCACCCTTTGGGGGTCAGACACCTCTGTAATCAGCTAACTCAGTGCAGCTCTGTTCCTAGAGGAAACTTTTATTTTTTTCCTCTTGGTGCTCTGAATGCCAGCCTACCCGAGCAGCACCCTGGCTTGCAGGGGAGGCTGCGAGTTTCCAAGCCTTGGCAGGTCTGCCGGAATGCTGCTGGCAGGGAGGTGTGCTCAGCAGGGTTGGACGGTGCGGGCAGCTTCAGTGAGGGAGAAAGAAGCTTTCAATTGCTACTGGCAAAGCTCTGAGTAATTTGCTTAAACTTTGATTGTAGGTTAATCTTGGATTAAGAGAGGGCAAAAACAGCATCGGGTGGGTGCAGAGAGGGGTCAGGGTCTTGCAGGGAGGGGCAGGCTCTCTCCCCTCAGCAGTGCCCTAACCCCACTCTGGTTTTTTCCTTGTTCTTTTCTTTGCAGGAGTCCTGAAGCTCCACTCTCCGAGGATAGCGGGAAGCTCAGCCCAGCTTTCAAGTGTCACTGTGGCTGACTGCAGGGAGGGAGGAGTTGCCAGCTAGTCCAGCAAGGCTGCCTGAGCTCTTGCAGGGGCTGCCAGGATGCAATCCGATGTTTAGAGCTCCAGCTCCTGTGCTGCTTTCCTTTGTGTCTACCCCGGGGAGGGGAAGTGCAAACAGACCGCTTCCTCTTGGAGGGCTTTCAAGCGGCTCCAAGGGAAGCACGTTAATTTGCAGAGCACCAGGGAATGTGGAGTGAGGGATTCTCCCTCTGACAATGAGGATCCATGTTCTCAAAGTTCACTGAGCACCTGGAAGTGGCAAAGACTGGAGACCACATGGAAGAAACGAATGCAGAAGGGATTTCTCCCTGCAACGGCTGTAACAGGATTGTACAGTGCTGTGGATATGGTGACACAGAGGGGTGTGTGGATCTGCCTTTTCCTCCCATTTCTTCTGCTTGATATTTGATCTCGGTCCTTCGGGGGCTGCTGGTTTATGGTGGTAATAGGCACTGAATATTCACTGGTGTTTATCTCTTCCATTGGGCAGCTTTGAATGATCTCTGTGGGGAGGACACAGCAGCCATAGACAGCTTTCTGGAACAACCTGTCGGTTCCGGTGCTGGGAGGAGCTGCTTGGAATGAGGGCAGCTGCAGCTAAGTCATCAGTACATTTTCCCCTTGTTTACCCCCCCACGGCCTTGCTTCATGAACACAGGAGGCAAAAGGGAGGACGTTAGCCAAGTAATTAGCCTCCAAGCATGGACTTGGTGGCAGACAAAATAACTTTGTAATAATTCCCACCGTGAGTGTGCCTGAGAATCCGTCCAGCCTTCCTCTGTACTATGAATTGCTGGGGTGTAAAGGCTCAAGTGGGGTGGCACCCCACTAACTTAATACAGGATTGAACAGTAGTGCTGCTCTGGGGAGAGACACAGATTTCCCAACTTAACCTCCCAAGCCTTCTGTCTGCTCCCAAAGAGCAGTGTGGACAGAGAACTGACTGGGCTAGCTCAGACCTTTGAGGTGACTGTCTGGATAGCTATATCTCCATGGCTCTTAATTTAATTGTCTACCTTTACCTTTGAATCCACTCAGGCAGAGCCGAGAGGGCATTGTACGGGTATCTTTGGCCCTCCTATGAAAAGGTGTGCAGGTGAAAAGAGGCTGCAAAGATCCTAAACCCAATGAATGAAGAGTCTGTTGCTGCTGCTCGTTGTCCCTGCGTGGCCGTTTGCTGGGCTGAGGGGGTAGGAGCGAGAGCCTCTCTCACCAATGGTACAGTGCATGTTACTTGTTTGCTGGTTTGCATGGTGAGTGTTTTTTCTGGAAAGATTGCTGACTCCCAACTCATGGGAAAGACCCTAGGTGTTTGAGGCCTGGGAAGACCATCAAACCACTCAGGGAGAAACGAGAGAGGGGGGTGGTTATGGAGCAGAACTCTCTATCTCCAAAAGGGGTGGCAGAGCCCCAGAAAGCAGCCAGGATCCAGGTATAAGACAAGTTTGTACCATTCATGTTCTCTGAGGCTGTGGCCTGGCGACAGACCATTTGAAGTGGTGCAGGTGATGCCCTCTGGAGGCAGGGATCCTCACGCCTCTCTTCTATACACGCCTGGGCTTTCTTCCCAGTGCCTTGGGGCTCCTGTGTCTGGAATCGAGACCTCAACGAGGAGCAGTCTGTGTTCCCTTCCCTGCAGCAGCCATGGCGGAGCACCTGGAGCTGCTGGCTGAGATGCCAGCAGTGGCCAGGATGAGCACCCAGGAGCGGCTGAAACATGCACAGAAGCGCCGGACGCAGCAGCTGAAGAAATGGGCACAGTTTGAAAAGGAGGCTCACGGCAAGAAGGCTAGAGCAGAAAAGAGAAAGAAAAACAGCAGCAAGGAGAAGCGAGTGCTGTTTCCGGAGAGCATCAAGCTGCTGGAGGCAGCATCTCGCAATGATGTGGAGGAAGGTAGGAAGGGCCAGTACTCCCAGACTGAGTGTAAGAGGTGGGGGTGGGGGCATAGGCACTATGTCTGAGGGGTGCAGGATGGTGGTGGGGGATCGCGGGTGTCCCCATAAGACTTGGGAGGCTTCATTTTAAAAAATATCTTCAAGCAGAAATTGTGGTTCAGAAATGACGGGACTAGCAATGGAATCTGAAGGCCTCTAGGGTTGGACTCCATAGGTCGTGTGTGGTAAGCAGCTGCATCACTGCCTGTGCTTAGATCTAGGGGCTGGAAAGATCAACTCGCTCCTAAGCAAGAAAGGGCCCATTGTGGGATGATCTTTTGATGTGGGCTTCTTTCCGCTGGAGGAAGAACTGAGTGATTTTATCGAAGGGTGCAGACTATTTACATAGCGTCGGGCCCTGATGAGTTTGGGCCCTGGTAGTGGGTCACCTTCTCTTGTTGCAGGGAAATCCCATTTCCCCATTCCATAGAGCATGTAGATAACGCTGCCCATTCCTGTATGCTTATTGTTTTTGATAACACAACTGGCTCCGGGCAGGGCTCCCACGATTGGCTCTGGGGCCACATTCATCCTTCCCCACTTTGTGGGATTGGGTAATTCTTTGTGGGGGGGAGGGAGGCAAACAACCCAGGATGGAAAGGTGGCATTTGGACTCCATCAGACTTGATTTAAATAACACAAACGATAAAGAAATGACGGGCAGCGTGCTGAAAGGCGATGGTTCTGTGACAGCAGTCTGCTTTCAGTGTACCTACAGAACACCTTGTTCTGTTTACACTAATCTCTTGTTTGAAATCACTGCCGCCTATCTGGGCACTGTCCTGTGACTCACTGCGTGTCCTCGGCTGCCATTGAGCAGGGAGAGCAGAGGAGCCTGTGAGGAATGGGCCTGGGTGCCTTTGTCTCATCTGAATGGCATCGAGGGGAAAGCGGCTACACCAGAAAGCACTCGATGTCACAGATCACTCTTACCCCTCCGCATTTCTAGCTCTTCTGGGTTCACCTCAGGCTCCCTTAACATTTTGTTTTAAAATAGTGGCAAATCCAGAACAGCAAAACACCTGCACAGCTACTCCAGTGCCCGCTCTGGCTAGCAGGAGGCGCTAAAAGGAATGGCAGAGGAGTACTGGCTTCATCCTTAACAGGAGTCACTGTACCAAATGCGGAGCTGCCTGACATTACTTTGGCTGTGCTTTGTTGCCCCAAATCTTTGCCCCAAGTTGTTGGTCCCCTGAGGCTCCCTTTTCTCGTACGGTGCACTGCAGCCTGCAAAACAGAGCTAAACTCCTTGGTGGGCTTCAGTTGGTGGCGCACAGCCTCCAAGGGAAAAGTCAGGTCCAGAGGAAAGCTGGGGAGAGCTGGCTTTGTTTCCTGCTACTGTGAAGAACACGTGTCCCAGGCCACAAGGTGAAATTTGCCTATGTTTTTTTTTGACATTCAATTTATAGGCTTGATGCACCAAAGAAGAGACGTGACCGGGCGAAGTTGGCAAAGAGCGGGGGGATGGGGAAGAGGTCATAGGTCTCTTCAGTCTCTAACTTCTCTGATTTATTAAGTCATATCTGCTCCACCTGCTTCTGCAAATGCAGGATTTTCCCTCTAGTGTCTCTTTCATATACAGAATGGTGCAGAGGGCACAAGTAGCTACAGAGTTTGACCTAGCAAGGAGGTTTGGTGCCAGTAAGCAGCTGGATTTAATGAGGCAAAACTCATCTCTGACCAGGTCTACACTGCGACTTTAAATCGGTTTAATGGCCGATATACCGATTTAACGCTGTATCCGTTCACACGATGTCGTCATTAATATCGAGTTAAACGGCTCCTTAAATCGATTTCGGAACTCCTCCCAAACGAGAGGAGTAGCGCTAAATTCGATAGCGATAACTCGGATTAGGGTTCGTGTGGACGGAAATCGACGTTATTGGCCTCCGGGCGGCATCCCAGAGTGCAGCACTGACCGCTCTGGACAGCAATCTGAACTCGGATGCAGCGGGCAGGTAAACAGGAAAAGCCCCGCGAACTTTTGAATTACATTTCCTGCTTGCCCAGCGTGGAGCTCTGATCAGCACGGCTGGCGATGCAGTTTGAAATCGAAAAAGAGCTCCAGCATAGACCGTACGGGAGATACTAGGTCTGATCGCTGTATGGGGAGACAAATCTGTTGTATCCAGCTCCGTTACAGAACACGAAATGCCAAAGCGTTTGAATAAAAAACTCCAGGATACACAGCGCTGTGTGACAAGCGTAACGGGAAGCCAGAGACTCAAATGGACGCTCATGAAGGGAGGGAGGGGGTACTGAGGACTCCAGCTATCCCACAGTCCACAGCAGTCTCTGAAAATTATTTGCATTCTTGGCTGAGCTCCCAATGTCTGTAGGTTCAAACACAGTGTCTGGCGTGGTTCAGGGAACAGCTCCTCAGTTTATTTCCCCCCACCACCACGTGAAAAAAAAAAAGGAAAAGATTGCTGTGCTATGGCGTTTGCTCAATGCACTCCGCGAAAAAGGCGCCAAAGGGTTGTCTGCTGCCTTCACAAAGGGAGGGGTGAGGCTGTACCCAGCACCACCCGGGGCAGTGTTTTCTGCCCCATCAGGCACTGTGCTCTCAACACGGAAGTGGGAACTATGGGATAGCTGAGGAACAGCTACCCACAGTGCACCGCTCCTGAAATCGATGGTAGCTTTGGACCATGGACGCAAACAGTCGATTTCGGGATCCCACTGTGGACGCGCTAAACTGATTTTATTAGATCTGTTTTGTAATATCGGTTTAAGCTAATTCGAAATAATCGTGCAGTGTAGACGTACCCTCTGTCTCTTGCAGTTGGGTGATCTTGGTTAAAGGGCAGGTAGTGTTGCAAATCTTACCGATATTTAACACGGGCCTGGTGAGAGAGAAGCCCAACAGGTTGAGGGTTTAGAAAGAAAAAATGAGTCTAGGTGTTTTCAGCTGCTGCCACAGACACATCAGAATTATATTCCGTAAATCACAGACTTTGATTTGCCTTTTTTTAAACTGATTTCTGTAGAATCCCAGTTCTTGTTAATGTTCGTTTCCTGAGAACTTTTTGACTAGAGTTCTAACAAAATCTTGCTGGCTCTGGTGGTTAACGGAGCCATTAAATAATGGGCAGCTGCTTGAGCTCTATACAGTATTGAGAGTCGATTCAGTATTAGCAAAATGACATGAGAAAATGAACAGCAAACCTTTTCAAACTACACGGATTACACTGCTTTTTGGTTCTCTGCTGGACATTACATTGTCAGCTGAAGATGAGCTAACGGTGTTAAAAGAAGTATTAACTTAACAGTGACCTATAGTTAACTACTGTATGTATCCTTATCATCACTAGTGACAGGTCTGGCTCCAGGCCCCAGCGCGCCAAGCGCGTACTTGGGGCAGCATGCTGCGGGAGGCGCTCTGCCGGTTGCCGGGAGGGCGGCACGCGGCTCCAGTGGACCTCCCGCAGGCGTGCCTGCAGAGGGTCCACTGGTCCCGCGGCTCCATTGGAGCATCCACAGGCAAGCCTGCGGGAGGTCCACCGGAGCCGCGGGACCAGCGAGTGGCAGAGCGCCCCCCGCTGCGTGCCGCTGTGCTTGGGGAGGCGAAATAGCTAGAGCCGGCCCTGACTAGTGAATACAAAAATGTACAAACTGCTTGCCTAATGGAGGGATTACTAGACACCTGTAGCCTGAGGATTAATCCAGGCTGCTATTTGCACTAGTCACAGGTGACAGGTCCTTTCCCTTAGTGCTTATATAAATTATTCAGCTGTACAGATGAGGTTAATGAATCACATGACTAGAAACATACAGCCTTCATTTAGCAACAGCTGTGAAAGGAGTGTCCCAACCCATCATGTCCTGAGGCAATGCGCTGCTAAGAAGCCTGTCACCCCAGCTGCTGAGAATGATGAAGGGAACCGTTCCTGGGACCCTCCTCTGTGTCTTGTATTAGCCTCTGGCTAGCAGGCTTCTGTTCATTAGAAGCATTCCCCTTGCCCGTTTCTGGCTTTTGAAAGAGTGAATGAGTTTACCCTTCCCACCCCTCCCCTCTTGGCTGGAGGTGGTTTGCTGGGAGTTGCCTCTTCTCTACCTTACCATATTCCTCTCTCAACCTCCTTTATTTGTGGGCTTGGCAGACTGGTCCTCCTCAGTTCCTGCTTTTACTGCTGTTCATTGGTTACTCAAGCAACAGCAGAGTGAATGTGCCGAGAGTCCTGTCACTTTCACTGCTGCCCCCACAGGGTTCTGCCTCATGTTAATTTCTTAATTCTTTCTCTGCTTTGGAGAGCCGGAGGCCCTGGAGCTGTTTGCAGACTCAGAAAGACAACACTGCATCAGGTCAAATTTGGGAGGTTCCCTTCATAACTACAAGGGCTAGAAACATAGAATGGGTGGCTTAGCCACCTCACCGTGCTTGTCAGGAACTCTTTTCCACTTGCTATTGACAAGTGGACAAATGGATTCCCTCTTAACGCTCTTACTCTCCATTGGCATTAAGCAATTTACAACAACATATTTTTTCCCCTCCTCTCCCAGCACAGTTTCCAAGTGAAAGAGGGGAGGCACTGTCTGCCTCTACCCCTCCCTCTGGCCTGACTAGATAATGACACAGTATGGTCCTCAAATGAAAAGGCAGACTGGCTAAAAATAGAAATGATGTTAACCAGCTGAATGTCTTCAGGACTCGGTTACAGACTCTAGTGAAGGAACAGAAAAGGGGCTTTGTGGCTTTTTGCATTAAACTTCACAGGAAGGAAAACTACTGGCTCAGCTGGCCTGGAGGCTGACTCTCTCTGTCCATATGATAGGTGTAGCTTCTCTACATTGTCCTGCCAGTTGGACGGCTGACCTCTAGTGGCTTGGTCTCTGTGTGGGGTTGCCAACCATCCAGGATTGTCCTGGAGTCCCCAGGAATTAAAGATTAATTTTAAATTAAAGATTATGTCATGTGATGAAACGTCCAGGAATATGTCCAACCAAAATTGGCAACCCTATCTCTGTGGCCTGCTCAGACCTTCGCCTCTCTGCCCCCAGGACTGGACTTAGGCCACTAAATTGCCATCTGACAGGGCAACAGCTCCTGCCCATTACTGACCTGAGCCCTGTTTGAGAGGAAAGGCTCTGTATACCCTCCTCAGACTATGATTGCCGCAGGATAGTGTTTGGTAATTGTTCCTCTGCCCCTAAGAGCCCTCTCTGGAGGTTATCTTAAGGGCCTATTTTATCCCCTCCTGTTCAACAGATATATCAGGCCATTGGGAAGGTAGGGAGGCTGTAGTCAATATGCTGGTATCTAGCTCTGTTTCATCACCACTGACCTGGCCCAGTATCTATATGAGTTGGAGCTTTGCTGAGCAAATGATGTTGGTGCCCCTGTTTGACGGAGTGTGAGACCATCATTTTGTTGGTCTGATGTTGTTAAGAATTTTGCAATCTGGGAGTGAAATCCTGGCTTTGCTGAAGTCAGTGACAAAATTCCTATTATCCATGAGGCCGGGCTGTCAGCCTAGGTGGTGTGAGGTCCTATGTTACTCTTAGGCCTTGTCTACACTACAGAGGAAATTCAATCTAAGGCCTGGGCTACACTAGCTGGGGGTTCAAACTAAGATATGCAACTTCAGCTACACTATTTGCATAGCTGAAGTTGCAGTATCTTAGTTTGACTTACCTGGCCGTCCTCATGGTGGCGAGTCCACCACCGCGGCTCCCCCATCGACCCCTCTTGCCGAGGTGGAGTACAGGTGTCAATTCGGGGATTGATTTATCGTGTCTAGATGAGACGCAATAGATTGATCCCCGATATATCTAACACTACCCACCGATTCGGCGGGCAGCATAGACGTACCCTAAGCTACGCAATTTGAGTTACGTGAATAGCGTAACTCAAATCGACATAGCTTGGATCTACTTACCGCAGGGTCCGCACTACATGATGTCGATGGGAGACGCTCTCCAGTCAACTCCCCTCAATTCAGTGGAGTACAGGAGTCGAGGGGAGAGCAATCTGCAGTCGATTTAGTGGGTCTTCACTAGACCTGCTATATCGATCGCCGATGCATCGATCGCTGTGCAGACTTTGTATCTCTGCTTTGCTACAAGCTGCACCTTGTCCTTTCCACTATGGGCTTTGCTTCAGTTATCCAAGCGCTTGTCACCTCAGTTAGATTGCTGTAATGGCATTGCATGATGTTGTTGAGAAACTGAAACTATTGTAGAATGTGGTGCTATGCTTATTAAACCGTTCCCTGGGCTCAGTCCCAGCTGCCAGTAACCCTCCGAGTGGAGAAAAAAGTGCTATGCTAAGCTGTGAACGCCCTAAGTGGTTTGGGAGGCAGTGACCTGAACAGCAACCTCTCTCCCTGCATGATATAATCAGTTTAGATGAGAGGGGACTGCTGGCAAGACGTTCCCCAGAAGAGACTTGACTCTGGAACTGGCTCCTGCTTGGGACCCATATAGCCTGGGTTTGTGAACACTCTATAAAGCTCATTTGCTCTTACGGGCATTTGAGGAGGCTGTTGGAATGATGGGCAAGAAGTGTAGGGTTTGATCTGGTGATTATTTGTTTAGCGTTCACAATATGCTCAGTGCTGTGCAAGATCCAAAAATAGCCAGTCCTTGCCTCCGGGAGCCTAGTGTGAGAGACTCAAAGGATGGGGCCGGCCAGCTGGGAAATCCAGAGAGAGGGATGATTTAGTAATCACATCTTATTTAAAAAGAATTGTAATCTCACTTTTTGTGGACCATGAGGAAGCATGTTTGTGTGAAGGACTGGAATGAAGGTATCTTTCAGAGCAGCCGAGCCTGGTGAATGTGTGTGTTGATACAGCCTTGGTGACTGTTAATACTCTCAGTAATTTCTTATGTCCTGGGTATAAAATCCTATAAAGGAAAATTCCTTTGTGGGGTTTATACTTGGGACAGAAAGGAGATGGGAAATAAGTGGTGACAAACAGAAGGGGGAATGAAGAGCTGAGGGAGATTGGGCACAGGACACCCAAGCAAAAGAGTCTAGGGGCAGATTTTGTGGACTGAGCTGGGTCCTTCACTTCCTGTGCTGGCAAGGCCTGGTAAAGCACTCTGCCCCTATGGGAAGGATACGTACCTCTTATGACCTGTCTAGGACTTCCTCTGTCTCTGACAGAACAGCAACAGTTGCTAAATCCATCCGTCCATCCTCTCTGAGGGAGCGGATTCGCTTGTAGGACCTGGATGGGGTAAAAGGAAAAAATAGGGAAGACCTTGGAAGCACATCAACCTTCTTTCTTTGTCACCCTAAAATGTGGAGAGAGTGAGATCAAAAGGGGAGCTAGAAATGTAGGACCAGGGATCAGGTGGAGAAGAGGCGGAAACAAAAGGGTCTGAAGGAAGAAATTCGAAACACAACCTGAAGCTGATTTGTGAAAGAGAGGGAGGGAGTGCTAGAGACAGACGTGTGCTGCCTTACTGCGTATTTGTATGGATTTCTAATGGCCGATGGCTCCCTCTGAACGCTTGGTTTAGACTGAGCTCGTAAGCAGTTCTAGGCAGCTGAGCTGCGACTGCTGCTGCTACTGAGAACTACACACACAAAATACTTACAGCTTGTGCACAAGTTTGTATAGTTGTAACTTCATCCTGCCTCCTTGTTGGCTTGTTTCACCCACCAGTTGCGTTTTGTCTCTGGATTGTCAGCTTTTGGGGCAGGGACCATTTTTGTCTATATGTCTGTACAGAGTCTGGCACAGTGGGACCCAGGCTACCTAATGCAACTAATAAATAGGAAATAGGAGATGTGGTCATCGCTAACCATGGTATATATTCACACTTCACAAGGGTTCATACTTATTTAGTAGTCATGGTAGCTCTGTGCAGGGCCCTGTGTAATCTGCAATTCCATGGTCACTGAATTTGTTGTGAAATTCATCCTTGTACAGTAGAACTGTGCTCCAGACTATGACAAGTCATTTAAAAAAATTGTCCACTCCTGAGGGTTATGGAAAAAATATGACCCAAGTGTTAATTTGATGTAGTGTCATCTGCCTGTGACTCCACAACTCCATGACTATGTAAATTGGCACTTTGAGAGCATCTGGCTTAGATTTTAGGTTCTTGAAAGTCAGTGAGACCTGGTCATCTACGCTTAAGTTTTGCTTGCTAGCAATGATAGGTAGGTTAGCCCTGGTGTAGAAGTATTTATCCTGTTGAAAAAGCCCTTTTCCCAGTATGCCTTTTTTTGCTTGGGGAACTGGTATAAGCTGTGCTGGCAAAAGAACTCTTTCTGGTATAAGCTCTCTCTCCCCACTGTAGGAGGATTTGCCAGTATAATTATGCCAGCAAACCCTTTCTAATGTAGACGTGGTCGGAAAGTTTGGCACCCAACTCCCTCTGGCCTCCTTGCGAATCCCAGTCTAAATCTTTCATGGCATCATAATGGTCCCTCTTCCATCTGTTGAGTGATGTCCAATCCTTTCTTTACGGTAATGACCTCTTCAAAATAGCATAGAAACTAAAGCTATATATGTAGAAAACGAAAACAATATTTAAAACAAAAGTGCAGTAATAATATTGGAGCATACTGTACATATTCTTGCACTGTAAACATTTCAGAATATATACAGTCTCAAATAAATGTGCCCTGTATCTGGCATTTTTGTGTCCATCCATATGGTCCGTTCAGTACCAATTTTGGAAGTGAAAGAATCTAAAATAGGCTGTGATTGGAATTGAAGAATCTTATGGGTGACAATAATTCCATCATCCAGTTCAGCATGATCCTCCCAGGTTGTTCATGCCATGCTGTCAGATCAGACTTGTCCCCCCAAGTTTAGGTTTTGGTAAAAATGAGCTTTACAAAAGCTGAGAGTAGTAGCCACGCTACCACGATCCCTTTAATTAAAAAACTGCAAGAAACACCAAGGCAAAGACTCTTGTTAAATGTATCCCTGCTGCATTTGCAACCCAAACATTACATCCATGTTCTAGGGCATGCAAACCCTGAAAGGGAAACTGGATCGTAAAATTTCATTGTCCAAAATGAGTGACATGCTGGAAGTAAACAGACAGCATAAAGGGGCATCGTGGTCCAGTGTATAAGGCACTAGATTGGAACTCAGGAAATCTGCGTTCTGTTATCCTGGCTGACTTCCTGTGCCATCTGGGGGAAGTCATTTTGACTTTTTCCTCCCCCTCCTATCCTTTTCTGTCTTGTCTATTTAGCTTGTAAGTTCTTTGGGGTGGGGACTGTCACTTATTACTAAATTATTACACTTATTACGGAATCTGTGACTTCCAGTGAGCTCCGTGACTACAGCCTGTGGTGGCTGGGAGCTGCAGGGTTCTCCACCACCTGCTAGGGCCAGGAGCTGTGGAGGCTGCCAGAGGCAGCGGGGGAACCCCTGAAGATCACAGCTGCCACGGGTGATGGGGGCTGTGGTGCTGTGGGTGGCAGGGGAACCCCGCAGCTACCACGGGTGGCGGGGGTTACCCCCACAGGCGGCAGAGCCTGTGGAGCTGCAGGCAGCAGGGGAACTCCAAGCTCCCGGCCTCCGTGGGCAGCGGGGAACCCCTGAGCTCTCGGCTCCCATGGGCGGCAGGCGATCCCTAGAACTGCAGGCAGCTGGGTTTGCCTGTAGCCTCTAGCTGCTGCAGGTGGTGGCGGCCCTGCAGCTCCCAGCCGCTGCTCAGCTGTCCTGCTGCTGGTGGTGTGGGGATCCACTGATCCCCATTTTGTCACAGATATTTTTAGTAAAAGTCATGGACCGGTCACGGCTAGTGCATTTTTCTTTATTGCCTGTGACCTGTCCGTGACTTTTACTAAAAATATTCATGACAAAATTGTAGCCTTTATTATTATGTATCTGCACAGTGCATGGAACCGTGGGGCCCTGATTTTGGTTGGGTCTGCTGGTGCTGCTCTGGTACCAATGATGGTCAAAATAAAATGAGAATTGATAATAGTTTGTCTCGGTGATCTCTGGTTGGTAGCACAGGGGAGACTCATTTATTTTTAAATGTGATTTTTAACCTGATAATACCCTTCACTTGAATATACTTCCTAGACATGATTCAATTGATCTCACAGCCCTTCTGCCTGTGCCTTATGTCTTGTCTTCTCTTCCCTCACTCCTCCTGCTCATCTAGCACCAACTTCAACACATTTGCGCCACTGGTGGTGCAAAGACCTTCTTCTCTGCAGCTATTGCTTTCTGGGAACCCCCCTCTCCATGTTTCCCTGCTTTGTTCGCTCTGTTTTAAGATCTCCTGTTTTTAAAAATGTTTTAACTTTGCACAGTAGCTCCATCTAACTCTGTCTAAAAAACTCTTCAAGAAAAAAATATCAGCTAAGAAACTTGCATGAAATCTGCATGCTAACTGAAGCTATAATGTAAAATCTGTGTTTGGTGGTGGTGAGATGTGGGGTTACAGCAAAACTCTTGTAGTAAATCAGCCTGTTTTGCAGCATATTTAAAATGAAGGCTTGGCCAGTTCTCAGTAATCCTTGTTGCTATTTCACGGAAGCAGCTCTTGTATTGACACTTCCCAGCAGGAGCTCCAATCAGCTGATACAGATTAGGACAGGGAGAATGCAGAGGCCATTAGGGTACACATGGTCCATGACCAGGGTTGTCCCTTATTTTTTGTAGAAGTGAAGAAACGTTTAATCTCCTTTAAACTTTTTATTTTGCTAAACAGTTCTGTAAAATATACCCAGTGCAAAATCATGACTAGAGTGGGGCGATTTCCCACAGTGGTTTCTCCTAAAGATCACAAGTTATTCATGTTCAAACTTCCTGCCTTTGGGGGACAGGAAATCCACAGCCATAGAGCTGGGATGGAATGGAGGAGCAGCTGTGGGAGGCTGAGGGTGCTGCCGTTGGTGATGTCACAAGCTCCCTTCCAGCAAGCTCTGCTGAGCAGCCATGTGTGTGGATCCTCAGCCAGGATGGAGCCAGCTGTAAGCAGGAGTTGGACGTAAGCCTCAGGAGCACAAAGTACCAATCAAAGCACCGGAAACAAAAGATAAGATCATATTACTTTATAATAGTAACTTAATTTATTACTGGCTATAAATTTATACTAGAAACAAAGTGTGCGCATTATTCTGCTGTCAGCCATACACCTGCTGCTAGGCCACTTTTCTGAGCGGTTGTGCAGGAAATGAAGGCTGGGCTCTTGAGTGCATCGGCTCAGCAATGGTGTGTGTGTGTGTGGGAGTGAGTGCTGTGTGTGGGTGTGGCACACCAGTTGACAGTGGACACAGTGAACTGCATCAGGGCCAAGCAGTGCTAGTCACACTGTAATATTTAACCTTGAAAAATGGTGCAGATCTCCGGGATACGGAGTCTGCAGAATTCTCTTGCCTTCATTACAGAAATGGAGGTGAAATGCCCCAAAATTCCCAAGGGCTGGAACCAATCCCTTAATATTGAAGACCAGCTTTAAAAAAAAAAGTACTTTGCATTTATATAGATCCTAAAGTACTACAAACGCTAATACAAGGATTACTTCGGCCAGCACTGAAATGCAGCGATTTCCGTGTGGACCAAATGCCACTGCTTAACAGCACACAGGATCACTACATTACAGACTAGAACACGGAAGAATAATTTATCCAACAGAAATGACAGGAGATCTGCCAAAGGGGGGTAATTAGCCTTGTGCTTCTTTAAAAAAAAATCTTCAATTTTTAAACCAGAAATATCAACTCTGCTCCCCTGGTTTTGCAGAGGACTCGCTGGCCTCCAGGGATGCACACTGAGCTCCCACACCTTGCTTGAAGACATGGGAATGTTGAACTCTGGGCAAATGCTTCCTTCCTTCCTCCCAAGTGCTGTTGACTCATTGTGGTCCTGTAGGTGTTATAAACAGTCTGACCAAAAGTCCTTTTCCCCTCCCCATTCACATTTCCCTCTCCTGCTCCTTTGATCGCATCACTTCAGTAATTCTCCAACTACCAGGTTCTTCTCCACCCCCAGCCCCTCCTTGTGGCCTCTTCTGGGGAAGAAACCTACCATTGCTTCTTTGCCCATCATAAAAAGGGCACAAGCCCCATTTTTTTCTCATTTAATTTGTGGAATTTGGCCAAGACACCAGGGACAGCACAACTTACATATTCTATGAAAAGGGCCGTAGGATCTTTAACCACAAGCATGGGGCCCTGCGTGTCTCATCTAGCATACAGTGCACCCCAGCGCTAGGCTGAGCGCTCGTTCAGTACTGTCGGGGAGAGGGGAGTGCTATCTACTGAATTACCAGAATCCTTTCCTCTTGAAGATCTCCTGTGCATGTGCTGACATGGCCTGACCCTGCATATCTTGTGCAGTGTAATAAGATTACAGCCTTAGACAGTACTGTTGCTGCAGATATCAATACTGCCTGTACTGGCTTATTGCAGGCAGGGCTTTTGCTGGGTTCTTTGTTTCCTTTCCCTCTGACTCACTTGGTCTCCTTTTTATAAATTCCCAATTTCCACCAGGTCTGATCTGCTGTCTCCCTGACACCACAAAGCCCTTAACGTATTTCAGCCTGAAAGAATAGCTCCGCGGGAGGCTGCTCTGAAATCAGTATTTACTGGTTCCCTTCAACACGCAGACACTGGTAATCGCTGTTTACTGTTTCCACAGGCAGGATTCTTTGCTTGTTTTCTCTTGGTTCTTTTTGTTGCGTTGTGTGAGTTTCTGGCAGGCATTAGCTTCCTCCTTGATACAATGATCGCTGAATGTCGTCCCTTGCTGTTCTGAGGAATGCTGCAGGTTCCACCCTCAGTGATTGGTACTGAAGTGTGAGAGACCTGTACCTCTGGCATGGCCGTTCCCTCAGGCCCTCCCTGGGTTAGCTTCGCAAAGCAGCAAGGAGACTCGTTCTCTTTTAGGGAACGGGAGATCTCATTCTCATGGGATTCCTCTCCCAACCCCCATGGCAGCCAAGGCTCAGCTCTGTGTCACGAGATAGATTAGTGCTGCGACCCTCCTACCTGTCCCTAAAGAAATTCTCCCTCACAGCCTCTGGAGGGGACAGTGCAGCTGGCTTTGCACTGAGTCAGAACTTCTGGGTTCTTTTCAGCTCTGCTGTTGACATGCTGTACGGCTTTAGGCAAATCACTTTTAACATCTGTGCCTTGGAGGCCAAAGACTTGCCTATACCGGTGGTCGCAGCAGGGCAAACCTCTTCCGCATGGGCAGTACAGTGTGCCTCCTCCCTGACGCACAGGAGTCACCTCGGAGCTGACAGGGGAGTTCGCTCACTAGCATATTCATTCTTGTCGCTTGGAGGCTTCCACCTAGGGAGCCAATAATGCTCGTCCTGATGCCTGCTGAAACCCCCCCCCCCCTTCCTCCCTTGTATGGGATAAAGTGGGTTCTGTAATAGAGGAAAGCCAGCTGGGGAAATAGGTTATCCAAGTCAGTGCGCTTCTGCCTGGGCCCTCCCTGCCAGCCCTTCCCATTCAGAAGGAGAGGGGAGGGATTGGAAATGGAGGTGTCCTCAGGACGTCCCTGTATCCTTGTTAAATGGAACTCACATGCCTGGTAAAGGAACCATTCTTTTTTCTTACAGTTGAGTATCAATCAGAGAGCTGTAAGTGGAAATAAACCTTATATAATAGGAATCAATGAGGATAGCACTAAGGTCAGGTTAAAGAATGAAATTTGTAGTGCCTGGCTATATGGTGACACACAACTGCCATATCAGGATTAGTTAATATTTATCTACCAGCACTGGTGTGTTTGGTATTTTGTAGACCAGTAAGAAGAAAAGGGTCCTACCCTGAGATCTTTTGCTCTACAGACAGAGAACCAAGCAAACAAAACACCCCACATGATGAAGCAGTAATAAGGGGTGGGGGGGTAGGTAGCAGAAAATAGCGAGGAAAGAGGAAACTGCTTTAGCATCCCGATTATTCAAAAAGCTTGAGCAACTCCCCAGCCATCTGGATAATGGGAGTACTTGGAAAAGGAGGTGCTGGCGGCTTAAGGTGGTTCAGATACTTGGGGCATGGCTAGCTTGCGTCTTCTTGTATTTACAAAGAGTGCTGGTCAGTCACGTCACATTGTGTTTTCTTTGGGCTTGATTAATTAGGCCTGAAATGGGAGTGACTAGCACCATTGTAGAGATGGGTAGTGGTACATCATGGTGGCCTTAAGGAGGGAGGTTGTGCCCTGCAGAGGGGAAGAGATGGGACTTTGTGTGAACCTGAATGCACAGAGGAATGATGGTGACAGGGCAGTGCTATAATCCCATGGAAGGGAGAGGAGCTGTTCTGGTTAATGGGGGAAGGGACACTGGACAATCAGGAATGACTGAAGGAAACTCAAATGTAGGCTGACTGTCAGTAAAAGCTTCCCACTGGGAAGATACTCTTCCAAGGGAGGTGGTGAGAGGTCCTTCCCTGGGTGACTTGGAAATGAACTGGACAGAGTTCTGGAGGGATTCTGACTAGGTGGCAGGGAACAGGCATGATGACTGAATGTGTCTGTTCCATCTTCGACCTTTGCACTGCTAATGTCATAAAGGAGGGTCAATGAATTGTCAACAAAATAGCTACTTAATAGCCTTGCTTAAAACTCTGATAGGCTTATCAGGCCTCCTGCTCTGGAGTGTTAGATGAGCACTAACTGAGTTCTGGAGAGACCCCGCCTCCCAGTATTGCACAATTGTGTAGATCATGAGGATTTTCACTTTCCTTTTCTGTGAAATATCTGCTGTAGCTCACCGCTTGAGGCAAGATTACTGTACTATGTGGACAATACTATGGCAATTCAAAAAAGAACTAGATAAATTCATGACAGATAGGTCCATCAATGGCTCTTAGCGAGGATTGGCAGGGATGGTGTCCCTTGCCTCTGTTTGCCAGAAGCAGAGAATGGGCGACAAGGAACAAATCACTTGAGGATTACCTCTTTTGTTCATTCCTTGTCGCCCATTCTCAGCTTCTGGCAAACAGAGGCTAGGGATACCCTCCTTGCCCATCCTGGCTAATAGCCATTGATGGACCTATCCTCCATGGATTTATCTAGTTCTTTTTTGAACCATGTTATAGTCTTGGCCTTCACAACATCCTCTGGCAAGGAGATCCACAGGTTGACTCTGCATTGTGTGAAGAAATATTTCCTTTTGTTTGTTTTAAACCTGATGCCTATTAATTTCATTTGGTCACCCCTAGTTCTTGTGTTATGAGAAGGAGTAAATAACACTTCCTTATATACTTCTGCATGATTTATAGACCTCTATCATATCCCTCTTTAGTTGTCTTTTCGAAGCTGAAAAAGTCCAGTCTTATGTAATCTCTCCATACCCCTAATAATTTTCTTGCCCTTTCTGAACCTTTTTCCAATTCCAATATAATTTTTTTTGAAGTGGGCGTAGCGCACATCCACACACTAAGCTTGTTCAGATTGTGGCGTGCCATGTGATTTATATAGAGCGCAATATGGATATTTTTCTGTTTTTTGTCTTCCTTCCTTAAATGAATCCTAACATTCTGTGGCTTTTTTACTGCCGCTGCACATTGAGTGGAATTTTCAAGAGAATATCCACAATGACTCTAAAATTTCCTTGAGTGGATAACAGCTAAACTTAGACCAGTCATTTTATATGGTATAAGTTGGAATTCTGCTTCCAATGAGCATTACTTTGCATTTATAACATTCAAATTTCATCTGCCATTTTGTATGCCGTCCAGTCACCCGTTTTAAGAGATCCATTTTGTAGCTCTTCACAGTCTGCCTGGGACTTGACTATCTTTGGAGTAGTTTGTATCATTATGCAAATTTTCCACCGTCACTTTTTGCCCCTTTTTCCCAGATCAATTTAATGAATATGTTGAATAGGACTGGACCCAGTACAGCCCCATGGGGGAACAAACCCACTATTTACCCTCTCTCCATTCTGAAAACTGACATATTATTCCTACCCTTTGTTTCCTACTTTAACCAGTTACCCATCCATGAAGGACCTTCTCCCTCCTTATCTCATGTACAGTTTCTTTGCTTAAGAGTTTTGGTGAGGGAACTTGTCAAAAGGCTTTCTGAAAATCTAAGTTACACTATATCCACTGGATCCCCCTTGTCCACATACTTGTGACATCCCCTCAAAGAATTCTAGTAGATTGGTGAGGCATGATTTTTCCTTTACAAAGCCATGGTTGACTCTTCCCCATAAATTTGATCATCTTATGTCGACTTTTTATTGATTATACTATAGTTTCCAACCTCAGCTGCCTGATACTGACAGGCTTATGGCTTAAATTGCCAGGGTCACCTCTGAGGCCCTTTTTAAAAAATTGGTGCACATTGCTGATCCTCCAGTCATTTGGTAGCAGAAGCTAATTTAATGATGGTTCGACTAGTCATCCCTGTCTTTCACATTGACGTTCTATACATAGATCTGCTGTTGTGTACGCGATCTGTTCTGGTGCCTATTAACTGTTGTAACTCTCCATATAAATTTGTTCCAAAACCTCCTCTAATGGACACCTCAGTCTGGGACAGTTCCTCAGATTTGTCACTAAAATCAATGGCTCAGGTTTGGGATCTCCCTCACATCCTCAACCATGAAGACTGATACAAAGAATTCATTTAGTTTCTCCCAATGGCCTTCATCGTCCTTGAGTGCTCCTTTAGCATCTCGATCGTCCAGCGGCCCCACAAGGTTGTTTATGCAGGCTTCCTGCTTCTGATACACTTAAAAAATTTTTTTTGCTATTTTCCATTTTGGAATCTTTGTTAGCTGTTCTTCAAATTCTTTTTTGGCCTCCCTATATATTTTTATACTCATTTGCCAGAGTTTATGCTCCTCGTTCCCTATTTCCCTCACTAGGAATTAACTTCCTCTTTTTAAAGGATGCCTTTTTGCCTCTCACTACTTCTCTTACAGATACCCCTGTAGCTGTAGCAGTCGCCCTTTTCGCCTTTATTTTTATACAAAGTGGTGACGTTTGGGTCGCACATCTCTTATGGTACCTCACCCTCTTTCCAGCATTTCAGTAGCAGCTGATGAAGATATGGTAACAGGCTGTCTTTCCTGCACTTGAGGATTTCCACTGGGATGCCATCTTTTCCAGGAGCCTTGCCACATGATAGCAAATCAGTGGCCTTGCTTAGCTCTTCTACAGTGGGCACCACATCTAGCTCTGGAATAACCTGTAGAGTTGGTATTTGGTCCGGTGATTCGCTGGTGATGTTTCTTTCTTGTATGTATAGCTCTGAATAGTGTTCAAACCAACGCAGCAACTGCTTGCTTTTATCTGTAGTGATTTAATTGCTATGCAATTTGAGGGGCAACCTTGCTGACAATGGGACCTAGAGCTTTCTTCAGGCCATCATACATGACTTTGAGGTTTCCTGTGTCTGAGGCTGTCTGTGTCTCTTCGCAGAGCTTGACTGCCATCAAAAGGCAGATGAGCAAATTCACTCAGTGTTTTTTCCCATGACGTCCGCATAGGATAGATTGGGTCCTTCAGCTATGACTGATAACCAATCTAGGAGTGGAGCCCCAAAAGGCAGGCAGATGGAAGATCTCCTCTGCTCTGGCAACTCCTGCTGCGTAGCTGGTTCCAAATGTATCGACTCCCATCCTTCCTTTAGTCCATACCGTTGAAGTCAAGAGAGGGATGCTGACACATGGGTAAAGCAGCACCTCCATATCAACTGCCCAAGCTATTGCAGCCACATCACATGGAGACGACACAACACAGAAGGTGGCAGTTACGGGTTATAAGCTCTCACTTGATTGGCATAGAGGAGGGGGCCATGGGTCAACTTTGATGGTGGGAGGAATCACTGCATTCCATTGGTGAGCCACCACCCACCACAAAGCTGGGCAGCCCCCAGACAGTTAGTTGCTGACCTGCCACAGTCTGCCCGCCTCATCAGGTGCATGGCACTAGACCAAAAGTTGAATGGCAGACGGAAACCTTGCACCTGGCAAAAAATAAGAAACCAAGAACTTTCCGGCTTGGCTGCTGGAATGTCAGGACCATGTGTCTGGGCTTGACAGACACTGATGACCTACAATACACAAGCAGAATACAGAAGTCAGCTTTGATAGACCGTGAGCCGTATAAACTCAGTGTTGACATTGCAGCACTTCAGGAAACAAGATTTGCAGATGCTGGTTCTGTCCAAGAGACCAATTACACCTTCGTTTGGCAAGGTAAAAGCGGCGAAGAAAATTGTCTGCACGGTGTCGGCTTCGCTGTAAGAAACAAGTGGGTAAAGCTCCTAGAAATACCCATTGGGAAGTCAGAGTATATCATCTCACTTAAACTTCAGACGACCATAGGCTCTGTGAACATCACTAGTGCCTATGCACCGACACTCAAATCTAGCCCCGAGGAAAAGGATACATTTTACAGCTTTGTGCATCAAATTGTCAAAAGAATACCCATCAACTGAGCAACTTTTCCTTCTTGGTGACTTTGATGCAAGAGTCAGTGCGGACAACAACTCTTGGCCAGATTGCCTGGGCCATTATGGCATTGGCAAGATGAATGAGAACGGCCAACGACTTATTGAATTCTGCGCCCAAAACCAAATGTTCATGATCAATTTACAGGAAAAGAGCACCACAGTGTGATGGTAACATCCACAATCAGGCACTGGCACCAGTTAGACCTTGTTATCGTCAGGAGGAAAGACCTACCCTTAGTGTGAACACTTGCCTATCTTTCCATGGTGCTGACTGTGACACTGACCACTCCTTGATTATTAGCAAGGTGAAGATTGCAGCCAAGAAACTACATAGAGCAAAACCTAGGAGCAAGCCCAAATCAATGTATTAACACCGAAAACCAGAGGAAATGCCAGGAGTTTGTGAAGGCTTTTGAGCTTAGCATGCATGGGAAGTGATTGCCAGAGCAGGCAGAGGAATTTTGGGAAGATTTAAGAACAACAATCCATGAAACAGCTTTAGCTACATTTGGGGGATTTTTATCAGTGAATTTACACTGACTTCTTGCTGGTGAAAATGTTGACTAGGTTGGGCTTCGTACTGAACCCTGTGGAACCCCCTAGAAACACCTCCGTTTGATTCCCCATTGACAACTACTTCTTGAGATCTGTCAGCCAGTTATTAATCCATTTGATGTGTATAGTGCTAAATTTTAATCCGAATGTTGGGTGGTACTATGCCAATTTACTAACACAAGTCTAAGTACTGTGTATTATACCTGTGCAGTTACCTTTAGCAAACAAACTTGTAATCTCATCAAAGAAGGAAATCAGGTTTGACAAGACCTATTTTCCATGAAACCATGTTGTCTGGCACTTATTACATTCCAGTCTTTTAATTCTTTATCAGTTGAATCACGTATCAGCTTTACTATTATCTTCCCAAAGATTAATGTCTGGCTCGCTGGCCTATAGTTACCTGACTCAACCCCTGTGGCCCTTTTGAATAGTGACATAAGTTCAACGTTCTTAGAATCATAGAAGATTAGGGTTGGAAGGGACCTCAGAAGGTCATCTAGTCCAACCCCCTGCTCAAAGCAGGACTAATCTCCAGACAGATTTTTACCCCAGTTCCTTAAATGGCCCCCTCAAGGATTGAACTCTCAACCTTGGATTTAGCAGGTCAGTGCTCAAACCACTGAGTTCTTCAAGACTTCTGGAATTTCTTTGGTATTCCAAATCACTTGGTTGACTTTCAGCACCAGAAACATGTCAGGTAATGCTAGGAGGCAACACCAGAGGTGCCTGCTTCTGGCCTCTGGGGTGAAAGAACAGTTTAAAAAAGAAAAAGTGTTCCTATACAGAAGAGCATGAAAGCATATATCTGAATCATTGAGCTAGTAGATCCTGCAACAGCCAACATGAGGCGTCCCTGAGACTTCAGGTTTACAGGACTGACTGACTATGTTTCTGTTTCAGTATAGAGACCTCTTGCTGACTGCTGCAGGGCACAAGATGGCAAGTGGTACAATTGGCAGTCCACTTGTGTCTATTGAAGGGTCCCTGTTTACAGCCGATGATGGTCCCTGGAACAGACCAGCTTATACAGAAGAGGAAGATCAAGGGAAGGAGTTTTTAGTGGCTAGAACATGAAATTTGGGGCATTTCTATCATTGGATCTGCCATTGTTCATTCTCTCTCTCTCTCTTTCTCTGACCTTGGGCATGTCACTGACCTCTCTGTTCTTCAGTTCATCCATCCTTAAAGTAGATGTCCTAACCTACAGAGCCTCGTGGCCCCTGAGCCTGAAATGGGTATTTGTAAAACAATGAAATATCTTTGAATGAAAGGAGCTGTGCAAATACAAACAATTATCAAGAACTCCTCTTTATTCAGATGTGCCAGAAATCAGGGCAAATACAGAGCTCGGTCATTTCTAGCTCAGGTTAAGACGCGATGCTGGCCTGCCTTTGATGGCCATGAATGTGCTCGGGGGCCAGAGCAGGCAGTCACCGGAAGAGAGCAAAAGAGATTGAGTCAGCCTTGGGCATTTTGGGGAAATGACGCAAAGGCCAGAGACTGCCTGACTGCAGGTGCCTCGAATGCATTAACCTCAGCAGATTGTGCTCCACCACACACAGCTGCACAAACATTAGCACACAGCCCAGTTTGTGACTACAAACCAGTTATGTCGTGGCCAGAGAGGTGGATTTAACTGAGCTGCTTTGCCTATGCCCATCAGCACTGAAGGCAACACCGTTGAACCTTAAACAGAAATCAGGTGATGTGGCAGATTCACAATCTCTGTTTCTGCAGTCTTGGTAATGAGTCTGGGGACCACTGTGGTGAGTGGGAAGTGCCCAACCCACCTTGAAGCCAGCTCGAATGCTCTGTGTGTACTTGGTGAACCCTGCCAGTGGATGAGAGATTTGCTTTCTTCATGCTTGCAGTTTGGCGGCAGGACCAGCCTTGTCAGTCACTAGCAGTGCCCTGCCCCCCCACGTTCCCACAGTGTTACCTGCTTCCCCAGTGCTCCCGCACCCTTCCCTGCTGCCAGGCTTTTCAGCAGGAAACTCCAAACTTCAGATTTTGACCAAGATCTGGCTTTGTGTGTGTCTACTTCCCTGCTGTGTCTCCGCTGCATTGGCCTTTTGGGGAGATTGTCACCTTAGCTCTGTTTCCCCTCCTGAGGCACTGGCAGTAGCTAGTGCCCTTGCAGATTTCTGGGAGGGAGCTCTAGACCAAGAAAAGCCAGAGACCAAAAGATGAGTCTGTGTCTCCTGCTTCCCCCAACTTATTCCATGTTTTACTGGGGAGCTCAGCCGACTCCCTGGGCAGAGTGCAGTTTCCCTCATAGCCCAGTCTGGGCAGGATAACTTCAGCTGCCCCTTCTTTGTGCGGGGAGCGAAGCCAGAAGGGCAGTGCACCAGATGAAGACTTGTGCTGGAGGTACTGCATCCCACTCCAGCAGCCATGCATCTGACTGCAGTGCTTAGCTGCCTCCTTCCTCTGTGCTTCTCCATGAGTCATGGATGGAGGGCACTGAACACAGTACTAATCCTGCCAATGCCAGAGAGTGTGGTAAGGGGTCTTCAGGCTCAGCTCCCTCCCTTTCTATAACAGTACTGCCCCCATATTCCTGGCTGAGATCTCCTGGGGAACACAGGCCTAACTGGCCCGTGTGGATCCTATGCTGTAGAGAGGAGTAGAGCTTTTGGGGAGCCCATCCCTGAGTCCCAGGCCAGAACCTTCCTGGAGAAAGCCAGAAGTGTTCCCCATGCAGGAAGGGAGACACTAAGCCTTGCCTCTTTGAGGGCAGAGAGGCCACTAGTCACTTGAAAAATGTTTGGATAAATATCTATGCCCAGTCTTTCTTCCTACCTCTGAAGCAGAACCTAGGGGCAGATTCTCAAAGGGAAAATATATCACCACTGGTTCCCCTGCTCACCTACAGAGAGTGCTACATGGCAGATCCATGCGGGGAAAACCAGGCTACAGACATGTGCTGGTTTCTTTGGTTATGTGCATGTGTACACACAAAAGGGAATTCTTCCTCTTTATGGGAGAGAGGCCGGCTGTCTGGATCAGAATTAGGGGATCTAACAATAATATTGGATAATTTATAAGGATCGACTCTTACAGGCAGAGTACTGTGAAACTACGGAGGTCTGCAGCTGCTGTAGACAAGGGGTAGCTGTATATCCCGCTCCTCATGCTCCTTTAGAACAGTGGTTCTCAACCAGGAGTCGGGAGGCCATGAGCAAGTTTCAGGGGTTCCGCCAAGCAGGGCTGGCGTTAGACTTGCTGGGGCTAAGGGCAGAAAGCCAAAGCCCCATGGCAAGGGGCTGAAGCCTAGGGCCCAGAACCCTGCCACCTGCAGCTGAAACCGACGCCTGAGCAGTGTAGCTTTGTGGGGCCCCTGTGGCGTGGGGCCCTAGGCAATTGCCCTGCTTGCTACCCCCCAACGCCAGCCCTGGCTTTTGTATACAGAAAACTAGTTACTGTGAGATAGGTGGGCTGTGGAGTTTTTATAGCATGTGCGGGGTGAGCGGGGCGGGGGGAGCGCTCAGAAAGAAAAAGGTTGAGAACTCCTGCTTTAGAAGACGTAAAAGGGGGCTGGGGGGTTCCTGCCACATCTAAATAATGGGAGTATTGGGTTGTCATCTCCAGCTGCTGCTGCAGGTCACCACATCCTAATGTCCAGGTCACTGTTCCTGGCTTCTGTTGCAGGTTCTGTTTTATATGGGTTCTTATGCCATGTTAATCATCGTGGCTTGACGTGCATCAGTACTGCTACCTCCAGCTCCTCCTCTCTGCAGCTGGCCGTGGAGTGAGAAGGGGGACAACGGCCCAGGCTGGAAGAACAAGCAGGCACCCACCATTTTTCTTTCTAGCCCCCTGCCCTCCATGTTATAAGGCTGGAAGATTCTTCAGTTTGCAGCCAGTCAAATTCAGCCTGGTGTCGCTTACAAAGATAACAATGGCTCTTGTCCTTGCTGGTCAAGGACAGTCAGCATTTCTCCCTGGGGGAGATTTTTACATGAAAAAGTGACTGCCTCACCATGCAGGCCCTTCACAGGCACCCAGGTGCAGGCAAGCGTTACCTCAACCCTAGTTCCTGGGGGCCTCGAAGCTTGCAAGTGGTCTCAGACTAACCCCCCCCGCCCCTCCAACCACCACCAAAAAAATAAGTATGAAGTGGAATCTGAGAGCGTAAGTGCCTCTGCCTGCTCTGGCAAGCAATGCCAACGTGAGTGAGCAGCACTGCAAGGGCAGTCCCTCTCGACCTGTCAGTCCCACAGCATAGCAGGATAGAAATCAGTATGACAAGGGCACATGGGGCTTTGGGCAAATCACTTCCCAGCTCTTACTCATACAATGGGAAACTTTTTGCAAAGCTGAGGCTGTCATAAATAGATAGCTAAGGGTTAATGTTTCTTTTACCTGTAAAGGGTTAACAAAGGGAACCAAACACCTGACCAGAGGACCAATCAGGAAACCGGATTTTTCAAAGCTCAGGGGAGGGAATTTTTTGGGTTTTTGTCTTTGTCTGGCTCTCAGCTATGAGAGGGGATCTTTTCTATCTGTAAGCTTCTAATCTTCAGTTTCAAAGTTGTAAGTACAAAGGTAGAAAAAACAATAGGCTGTTATTGTTTTTTTTGTATTTACATGTGTGTAGTTTGCTGGAATGTTTAAATTGTATCTCTTTTTGAATAAGGCTGTTTATTCATATTTTTCTTTTGAGCTATTGACTCTGTATAATTGTCACCTTGATACAGAAGATATTTTTATGTCTTTTTCTTTCTTTTTTATATAAAGCTTTCTTTTTAAAACCTGTTTGAGGTTTTTCTCTGGTTAAGGCTAAGGAACGAAGGGAGGGGGGAAATCTCTTTGTGTTAGCTTGACTAGGTTTGAATGCATAGCCTCAGGGGAAGAAGGAGGGGGGAAGGTAAATTGCCCTCTCTGTTTTGCATTCAGGGAGTTTAAGTACAGTATCGCCCAGGATAACCCAGGGAGGGGGAGCTGGGGATGAGATAAAGAGGAGACAAGGGGAGGAGGTTGTTTTCCCTTTGGTGTGAGACTCAGGGTTTCTGAGTCTTGGGGTCCCCCAGAGAAGGTTTTGGGAGACCAGAGAGGGAGTCAGGCCCTGGAAATTCCTGGCTGGTGGCAGCGAGATCAGATCCAAGCTGGTAATAAGCTTGGGGGAGTTTCATACAAGCACCCAGATTTTGGACGCTAAGGTCCAGATTTGGAAAAGATGCTTATGATAGAGGCCGTTCAGAGTCATCGGGAAAAGTTGACTGACTAGCCTGACTCCTGACAGATGCTATAGCAAGGATCCCGGGTCACATGGTAAGTTGAAGCAGTCCCCGGATTATGGGCACAAACGGGACTCTGCAGAGGCTGTACTCTGTGAAATTGCAAGAATCCCAGGAACAGTTTTGTTCTATTCCCAATTTCAAGCAACCCACGGAAATGCAAGAATGTGACTGAAAACCATCCACCATCTACTTCAGATTGGGGCAGTAAAACTGATTTCCCCTCCTGTTTCTAGCCTCAGAGAGTTTGGAACAAACAGAGCATAGTTCTGTCTGAGCCATGTGAGCGAGTTCCAATGGGAGGTTTATCTTTGCATTCCCGTCTTACCATCTCTCAGATAATTGTTCCACTCTGCCACGGGAGAGCAAATTCCCCTCCTCCCCCAACATGGTAAAACCATGGTATTTGGTCTGACAGGTGTTCCCAGGGTCTCTTTCAGAATCATGTTATATTAATACTGGTTTTGAGGAAGAAAGAAATGTACTTTATTTTCCAAGACAATTTTTTCTGATCATGGCACTGTACAAAGAGAAACCTGAAACATAGCAATACAGTTTCTGGAATATCAAGGGTTACATTCTTGTTCTGATTGTGACAGTCAACACATCTGATGGGGTTTTCATGAATAAACTGAGAAGAATGTGATCCGCCCTATCTCAGAGTGAAATAACGATTCCTGGTCTAGGTGGCGTAAGCTTCCTATCTCTGCATTGCCCCTCAAGATGGAGGCGAAAACCAAGATTGAAATGGCAGAAATTAGAATAAGCAGAATGGAACCTGCCCCCTGATGCATCCAGTCATTCAAAGTCAACTTGAGGGGCTGGTGATTGACCTGTTGGCAAATGGAAACAGCAAAGTGCCCCCTGTGGCCTTTCCATGTGTCAGGACCTGGGAGGTGGTGAACGACTTCCTGCAAAGTTGGGCAAAGTATCTGCTCTGCGCCTTTTTCACTGGTCCCCAGGACTATACAAATGATCAAAAGCAGAGAACAGCAGTGATGCTGTTGAAGAGGTTATTATGGCTCTCTGGTCTATGGGCCTTCGGCTGCTTCTGGCTCATTGTTTGCTATTACCAAAACCAGGAGGAGACAGATTCGAAGTGGGTGCTTGGATGAAGGGATTTAAACGCTCATGGACCGTCAAAGAAGTTGAAAAGTAGAATTTATTCTGCTTGCTACGCAAAGTGCATAACTTAACTAGCATGTAACTCAAATGAAGCTTAGCCAGGAGGGCGTTAGTGTGGGTATAGGACTGCCAATCCCCAAAGTCACGTCTCAGGAGTATAATGTTCAAGAAAAGGAAGTTTTGTATGAATCCTGACATTAAGTATTTCATGAGGGTAACAACCCACAGGACCATAAAGCACAACCGTGGAAACTCACACCGCTCCTTATGGCATTACCCAGGTTGAACCCCTGCAGGAGTTGTCTTGGTTTATTATTCGAGTAGACCTCCAGATAGCTACTGTCTCCAGTCAGAGAAGTTTTTGAAGTTGGGAGCTTTCTTTGATGAGACCCAGTATTGTGCTTCTAATTCAGACACATAGTTCTGAACTCTCAAGGCATTGATTCCCAGAGTAAGTTCAGACATATTTTTTCTTTCTGTTAAGCATCAAAATACAGTCCTTAGGGGCACTGACAGTCTTTGGGTAGAGAAGTCTTGTCTATTGTACTGAGATCCTTTAGGTGGGCATCAAAACATGCATTCACCATAACGCTAAATATGGGTCATCCAGTCTTTATCCGGTGCCTTTTTTGGAGGGCTGGGGGTAGGGAGCAGAAATCTTCTCCACACCTTAATGCCCAGGGGAATATGGAGGATATATAGTGTACCTGCTTTGGGATGTTCATATTTAAAGGAAGATCCTGCTTTCAACCCTGGAGGCAAACTGCTGTGAAGATCCCACTATAAGGGATCTGTGGACCTTAGCACAAGGAAGAACAGGACAATTCATCTGTCCTGACCTGAAAACTTCCTTTCTGTGAGTAATAAGGTCCACAGATCAGGCCCACCCTGGGACAAATGGATCAACCAAAGTAGAGAGAGAAACTGACATACAAAGATTCAGGATTGTCTCAGGGGGAATTCTCCATGCTCTGCAGTAAGAGAAATTGTTGTGCTTTTTCCTGAAGGCATGTTTAACACAGTCTGTAGTTCAGGACAGTAGAACTGAATTCTCCTGGCTTTGGAAGCTCTCTGAACTGGAGGGAATGTCAGAAGGTAGGGCATTCCCCTGCTTGCCAGTGACCGATAGGTCTGGTTCTGCTCCACGCTGTACGCAGGCTGAAGTACCTATTGTAACAGATCTGCAGACTTCATTACCTGAATACAAGAAATTTTCAGGTGAGCACAGTCATATTTTCTTAATACACAGCCTAGTGTTCTTCTCAGTCATAATGGACTATCTTCTTCTGTGTCCATCGTACACACTGATCAGAACCACTCCTAGGAGCAGATAGGCCCAATGGTCGGAATAAAGACCTTAGATCCAAATGGCTCCTTGGTTCTTTGGGAATTCTGGCTGAGCCATTGACTCAGTGTGTGACCTTGATAATTCAGTTGATCTTGTGCCTTTTTTAACCCAGTTAGAAAATTTGGTGAAGGAACCTCCCTAATAAAACCAACTGTTTGTTTCCCAGGGAAAGGAATTGCACGATACAAATAACTTTTATTTTGGATGGCATCAGTGCATGATCTCCACACCCTCTGCAGAGTTGAGTAGCAGAGAGAGATGAAGAGATCTGGGCAAGAGAAAAAAGAGATGTTTTTTATTGTATTCCTTACATTTGTTTAAAGCAGCTCTGGAAATGTCTAGATATTTGTATAAAAATAGTTTGAACTTCTAAGGAATTGGATGATTGATGAGGCAGAGAGTTCCAGGCACTAGGAGCTGCAGGGGAAAAGGCTCTTGCCCGATTAGAGGCATATCATGTGACGGGGCAGAGATGGGGAGAGGAGAGAAAAGAATGAGGTAAGATGCAGGATTAGCTGGGGGAAGGCCACCAAGAGCTTGAAAACAAGCAGAATTCTATTCTGTTTAGGGGCTTTATTCAGCCCCCGACACCCTAATATCCGAGTGCCTCACGATCACTAATGGATTTGATCCTCACAGCCCCTCTGGGAGGCCAGGGACTATTATCCCTGTTTTCAGGGCAGGAAACCGAGGCACAGGGTGGCATAAGGGACATGCTTAATGTCACCCAGGAAGTCTATGGCTGAACTGGGAATTGAACCCAGGTCTTCCAGCGTCTGGACCTAGATCATCTTTGCTTTGCTTTTTAAATGAGATCTAAGCCCAGTGGCATTGCTTTGAGCCCAAGGGGCAGGAATCCTATTTCTGTGTGTCTCAGGAGGGTGGGCAGCAGCATCCTGGCAGACATGAAGAGCTGGAGCTCGGGGAGGCCAAAGGCAGAGAGGAGGAAGGCAGGGCTGGGGACTTCTTTCCAAATCATCAGTCGTGTGACTCTTGAAGAAGAATGTAAAACAAAGGCCCTGAAAACCTCCTGTGCAGTGCTACTGCTAGCAGAGGGCACACCTAGCCGTGGACTCCTGGGGAACAGATGGCTTGTGAGCAGGATAGCTAGACCCAAGAAGAACCTTGTCTGAACCCTTTGATACATTGTTATTGGTTTATCTTGGTCTCAGTCCAAGGATAGCATCTCCTGCTGACTGGGTGGGGAGAAGCAGCCTGCACAGATGCAGACTTCCTCTTGAGCACTGACCAGTTGAACCAGTTCTTTCACACTCTCCAGGAACTAGAGGTGTTTCCAAAACAAGCAGTGCAAAGAAATTCCATCTGGAGTGCGTCATTCTCTCGTTTGCTGAGGCAGCTCTCAAAGTGGAGGGGCTCTGATAAGGTGACAGGATTACCTGCTTCACAGTCCTTGACCAAGGCTCATCTCCATGCTACCCCTGGTGGATTCTGTCACATGAGCAAAAGTGGATGTATTCATAACGCAGGGCAGTCAGTGAAAGATCGCAGAGCCCTATCAGTTAATCTGGCTTTCGCTTAACTGTGACCACAGCCTTATAGTCTCGTTGGGTTTGTTTTACGCTTTACCTGAGGATTTAGAATGATAGATGTTAAGAGATGGGAAAAGATTTTTGGATCATCTGGTCCTTCCTGCAGGGACCAGTGCAGGACTCTTCCTTACTCTGGTGACATCTAGTGTTTCGTCGAGGGTAGTGTTAAATGCTTCCAAAGATGAACTGCAGAGCAACAGACATGCTGATTTCCTTCTCTCTGCTGGGGCTGGAGCCTAATCAGTTAGTTAAGTAAGTCTAGCTTGGGCTCTTTGATGACAGTGTGTATTTTCCTTTTTTTGCCCACTCTGGGTCTGAGATTGGTGGTAATTCAGTCTCCTTGGGAAATAGATCTTGTCTTTAGCTGTTGGTTTTACTTTCCTCTGCCTATCGCGGAACTTTACTTTTAAAACCTGCCCTCACCCTATCTCCACCCCACTCAGTTTGGTGACTGAGGCATAGTCTATCTTAAAACCATAACCAGGGCGGGGGTCTACTTACAACATGGCTGTCCCCTGACTCAGCTAAAAATGGTCAAAAACTGTACTGTAGATTGGAGCTTAGTCCAGCATCTTAACTCAATTACAGGCACACAGCCAAGGTCCTGCCCGTCCTGTAGCTTTACCATTTACTGTGACTCCTGTGACTCAGTTACTGGTTGAAGCACAGATTGTGTATCTCAGTGCTCCAGCATTCCTGGCTAGACAAAAGAGGGAGCAGTCAGGGAGGGAGCCATAGAGGGTCTAGCACTATAGTCTTGTGCAAAGAAAACCTCCCATGTTCCTAACACCCCAGTGATGAGAGATACAAGGGAGAGGACTGGTGATATGTTGTATTGGCCCAACCAACCAACTTTGCTTGGTGAGACAGACAACCTCATCCATTGCTTCTCTAATATCCTGGTACCAGGACAGCTACAACACCCCTGTAGTACTCCATTTTACATCTCCAACTACTGGACCTATAAAAGGCTGTCGAACAAGCCTTATGGAAATACTCCCATATCTGGCTGCCTGGTGATGTGGCTTGTGAGCCTGTGGGTCCTAGCATACAGAGCCTCACCTTAAATCACCCTTCACTCGAGAAGGATCAGATACAATCTACAGCCCATTTTAAAATCCAGCCACAGTGTCTGGATCGAAGTGCTTGAGGCAGTGAATTCCACAGGTTAACATCACTCTGCATAGGGCAGAGTTCCAGTCTTAATGTTGATAATTTTGACCGATCATATTGATGTTTACTTTTAAGCATTTTTCTATTTTTATCCATTTAAATTTTCACTGTTGCACAAAATGATGGATTTTAAGCATTTTTTTATTTGTATTGATTTAAATTCGTGGGAAGTTTATGGAGAGCTCAGAATTATTACATGACAGCAGAGAATGAGATTCAAAAAGTTAAAGCTTTGTAACTTAAAACTCAAATTGTCCAACATCATATGTCAAAACAGACAAATTAAATAGCCTTACACCAAACCCCAGCAGGTTCTCGAGCAGCATCTTTCTTACTTTGCGCCTCTGTACATTTCAGTTATTATCCTTGGAAATATTCATTGAGGGCTTGTGTGTTTTCAGTGAAATCAGCATTTACTGATAAAATCCAAGACTCCCATTTCCTTTCCTTTCACTTTCAGTGTCCTGTCCTTTAAGATTAAGGTGTCTCTGTGTTCTCTTGCTAGTAGACCGCGGTGAGAAGGAAGAGGGACTGGCCAATATGATGATGTCCTTGCAAAAGCTGAATACCTCAATCAAGCCCCCTCCTCTTTCCCTTCTTCTTTCTAACCCAAGTAACACTCCTCTTTGCATTCTCTCAAATTTAAATCCCCCCCGTGACCCCAATCGCCCTCAATTTCTTTTGCTGCAGCTCTTCAGTCTCTGCTCTCTCTTTCTTGAGGTCAGGCCATCAAAATTCAATTCTCTTTCAGTCCAGGGCCCCTGCTTGTGTACAGGGGACCACCTGGTCTTCTAGGGGCAAGTTCTGTTTCTGGGTTGCCCTGAAGCAGACATAAGAGCTGTGTGTGCAGTGTAAGACATGTTTCTGTTACAAGGGGAAGTGCTTGCCCCTGTGCTTTTCAGGACGGGGGGGGGGGGTAGATTTTCAAAGGCACATAACTCCCACTGAAAGTCAATGAGAGTTAGGCACCTGACTTCCATTTGTGTCTCTGAAAATGTTTGGCTGTCTCCTCTTTCTGCCTTGGTTACACCTACCATAAATCCCTCTGGATCCCCCTGCCCCAGTGATCCTTGTAGCTTCAGGTGAGTGTGTGGAGACCCCTGTCTAAAAGCTCTTTGTTTTTACAGTTCGCCAGTTCCTTCAGCGTGGCATCAGCCCCAATTTGTACAATGAAGATGGCCTCACTGCATTGCACCAGGTAAGCAGCCTTCCCAGTTCCCTGTTGGCAAGAGCCCTTTTCAGTCACCGAGCCTTCCCCGCAATCTGTTCTTCTGCTGCGCTCACTTTTCAGTGTCCAGTCCCCGCACTTCTCCTGTTCAGTACTCCTCTTGCATCCCCCAGATGCTCTCAGGGCTCCTAACTTACCTTCACTTCCTCCAGCCACATTGGGTTGGGAGGCTGTGACATTGCCAAGGCAGTGCCTAGCCAGTCCTGTGCTAGTAACTGCGGTAGAAATCTGTCCTGACTCCTCTTCTTTCTTTGTCTCCACCTTCTAGCTAAATGTGTCCCTTTGCCAGCTTACTCTTCTCACTGCTCCCCAATCCCTTACTGTGGGGAGTAGCTGCACCAACTGTCAGACACCAGCTTTGCAGGAGGGAAGGGCTGAGAAACAGGGTCAGTATTTTTCTTGGTCACAACAGCTTTAAAGTGAGTTGAAGCTGCAGGTTCTAGACATGACTCTGGAGGCACAACCGGGTGGTTCCAGAGGGATCATTCCTCTTTTCTTATCCCCCAATACCCCAATCCCTTGGATCCTTGAATTTAGAGATGCTGGTGTCACAGGCAACGACATCTCTCAGTGCAGCTACTAACTGCTTCTGATGGCCTAGATCTGGGCTCTCAAGACTTTGAAGAAAAGGCAGAGTTTTCTTGCGTCTTGGGCTGGGAACACTGGTGAGGGAGGGACTGAGTGTCAACTGGAAGCTACCAGGTGGTGCTTTAGCAACCACAGACAGGAGTGCAGCTTGAAAAGAAGGTAGATTTTTCTCCCTCAATGAACATATCATATAAATTATTGCCTGAGTTTATCACTCACAATGGTCCCTGCACTTCAGAGCATTTAGTCTCTCTCAGTGATGATAATAAAATGTCTCACTGTTCTCTAGCACCATCCAGTGCTTCTCAAAGTGATCGATCTCTCTCTCTCTCTCTCTCTCTCATATCTTCATGATCCCGCTGTGATCCAGGGAAGTTCTACTGTTCCGAGTGTGAATTCTCTGAGCCAAGAATTCCTTTATAGCCCCAAGCACACAATCGGTGCTTTTATCTAGATATGTCTGTCAAAACAAATGCATTTTACAATTTTGGCACTGAGGTGAAGTGACTATATTCACTGCATATTAGTTATGGAGCTGGGAATAGAACCCAGGAGTCCTGACTCCTTGTTCTGTGCTTTAGCCACAAACTGGTCCTTCCCCAGCAACTTTGATCTAAAGGTTACAGATGATCTGGTGTATAGCTGTTTTGGACCCATTACAAATTAACATGGAATGAACCACAGTTTCTGAAACTCATAATTGCTAATCATCTATATGGTACAGCTGCCACAAACCATAATCATTGGTACCTACTATAGCCACAAAAATCTTCACCCTTCCAGTCCACTCACTGATGGCTCATCTGGCAGCCTTGAATCACCCCCCATATCGTGATGCCTGTAACTGTAGAGCTAAGTAAATAACCAAGCAGTAAAATGCAATGGGGCATTCACACCTAGAGTGTCCTGGGGGCAGCAAAGAGTGAGCGACTGGAGCAGCAACTGTTACCACAGCAGGCACTTCCTAGAGGCTGACGACTGGCTCAGAGCAGTTAATGGCCTGAGACACAGCGGAGTCTCCTTGCTTCTCTTGTGGGAATTCTCTCCGTTACTTCTCTCTTCAGAAGTCTGCTCTGAGGAAACAGACTCTGGCTCCCTCTCATCATCTGGCTTCTCTCCTTTCACCGTCCTTGCCTGGTGCTGGCTCATGCACTTTTTCATTAAGCTCAGATTCAGTGAAACTCTTTCACAGACTCGCCTAGTCGAGGCTTCCTCTGGCAACTTCCTTGGAGTCCAGTGGCAGCATTTCAGTGAGCCGGAGCTAGCTGCAGCCACCCTCACTTTTAATAAGTAGAAGGAGCTGGTGGAGGCTGTGCTTTGAAATGCTTCGTCTTGAGCCGAGGATCTGTAACTACTCTGGCAGCACTGTGGAGGGTGCGATAAAAACCGTTCCTCAGTGTGCAACAGCAGACAGAAAAGCAAAGAAGACGTTAGGATGTGTCAGGAAAGTGATGGAGAGCAATGCTGAGAATACGCTGGTGCCATTCCAGGGACACACTCACTGGCCCTCACTATGTTCAGTGGAGGTCTCTGTCCCAAGAAGGACATAGCAGAAATAGAGAGGAGGTTCAGATACCGATGACAGAAATAGAGACCTGGAAAGAGTTCTGTATGGAGAGAGACTGGAGAAGGGGTGAATAAGAGGGTAAAACAGAGGTATACAAAATGCCGCACGCTGTAGAGAAGGACAGTAGGACTACCACTAGCTAGCTTTGAGGCAAAGGGTTTGCAGTAGGTTCGAACAGTTAAATGAGCAGTGAGAACATCCACAATTAGATTAGATAGGATGAAAACAATTGCAAGACTATAATTGCATGAGGCAGCTACTAGCTGTGGGGGTAAGGAAGAAACTTCCTTGATGGGCAGGTTATTGTGTAATTGTCCACTGCAAATTTTCATCTTCCTCTGCAGCAGCTGGTGTTGGCTGTCGCAGACGGTGCTGGACTCAGTGAATCACTTGTCTCATTTGGCATGGCAGTTCCTAGGTGTGGATAGTCTGATGTGTGTGGTGTGGCCTGAGTATGTTTGCTTTGATTAGCTGCTAAAAGGAACATGCATAAATCCTCATGAAAGCTGCATGATGCTCCTGGGCAGCAGAGAGAGGCTGAGTGACCAGTGTTTACAAACCCTGAGCCAGCAATCTCTGTGCTGAGACAAGCATGTGTATTGACATACCCAAATGAGAACAGCAGAGGCTTGGATTAAGGAAAGCACATACTCCAAAGGAATTAGAGGATTGTAAATGGCCCAGCAATCTAGTAGCAATGTAATCAAATACCCCCAGCATGTCTCTTGGCAGGGTTGCCACTTTTTACAATGTGTTTAGACAGGCTTGTGTATCATGATATTCTGACACCCTCCAGCCAGTGTTGTTGCATCATGACTCTTGATAGACTGACATCAGGACCTGTTAATGGCTCTGCAAGCAGATACAAGATCATCCAATCCACCTTGGTGACTCCAGGCCAGGGGCAATCCGAGGATGGCTGAGTGAAGCAGTGTTCTCCCCTCCCAGTCCCAGCCAGGAAGGGTGGTGATGGGTTGGAGGGGGCCCAGAGAAGAGCCATGCGAATGATTCAGGGATTACAAGACCTGCCTTATGGCAATGGAATGAAAAAACTCAGTCTATTCATCTTAACAGAGAGAAGCTGAAGGCTTGACTTGATCATGGTCTATAAGTACCTGCTTGGGGAACAAGTATTTTATAATGAGCTCTTCAGTCTAGCAGAGGAAGGAAGGTCTGACATGATCCAGTGGCTGGAAGTTGAAGCGAGCCAAATTCAGGTGGGAAATAAGGTGTCGATTTTTAACAGTGAGTAATTCACTATTGGAAGAGGTTACCAAGGGCATGGTGGAGTCTCCATCACTGACCATTTTAAAATCCAGACTGGCTGTTTTTCTAAGAGATCTGCTCTAGGAATGACTTGGGGGCAGGTCTCCAGCCTGTGTTACACAGGGAGTCAGACTAGGTGATCACAAGGGTCCCTTCTGGCCTTGGAATCGCTGAATGAATATCATAGAGTTGAACACCCCGATTACACTGCTAATCCCCATGAAATGTCTGCTGCCTCAGGTGTGCATGATAATAGCAAAGGAGTGTATTTCACACTAGCTGTTTCTCCCACTGGCTTTTCCCCTTGTGCTGGATACACCGTTCTGTGCGGTGAGTCACGTTGTGCCGGTGGGTGCATGGGCGTCTCACCTGGTGTGAAGCACTGTGCTGTGTGTAGAGACTGGAGTTAATGCCACATGTGCACAGCGTTGGAGCTCCATCCCCTTTATCTGTGCAGTGGGCTTGGGCGCCTGCTAATTCCAGTCAAGAGAGCCTGCGGTGGCTGGTGCTTTGGTTTTCAGCTCACTCCCTGCTCATCTGCTTGAAGATTCTTAAGGCCTTTGAATTTGGCCTCCCAGGGTCCAAAAAGACCACACCTCCCATTTCAGGTGGTTCCAACCCCCCGACTTGGCATAAAGGAGCTTTTGTCACTGACTTCAGTGGGAAGAGGGTCAGGCCCACAGTGATCCAAGCTCTTCCAGGTTACTTCCAGGGCCCTCGCTTCCACTCTGCTCCCTATCCCCTGCTTCTTTCCTTTTCCTGACACCCTCCCTCACCCTCTGTGAGCTGGAGAATGTGCTGGTGCTAAGCCACCAGTCCCCAGGATGCACTGAACTCTTAGGAGAACATAATGCCTGCTCCCCCTCTGCCCTCCTGCAGGCCAGGACTTCCCGTGCTCGGAGCGGCGACAAGGTGTGAGCTCTTTACATGGGCTGCAGATGGTACTGAAGAGGGGTTAGGTGCATTGTGGGCCTCAGCACCCCTAGGAGCCTGTCAGTCCATCATCAGGCAGGAATTCGCAGTATGAATCCACCATCTGCTCTATGAACCTCTCGGAGCAATGTCCCCTTCACACCCATCTAATGGGCCTGGCTCACTTCCACCTCCTTTCCCAGGAGCCCTTCTGGTGGATGTTTACAGTGCCCAGGAACCCCCTGGGGCTGAGCTGTCAGTGGGGACCGAGAGTTGGTGGGTAGAAGTTCCCTGCCTCTGCTCTGGACCAACACGCTACAACAACACTGTGTATTGCCCCCTCCTGACATGCAGGGTCCCTCCCTTAGTAACAGGGGGGCTGGCATCCTCCTGGCAGCCAGCACAGGATGCTGTTGCCTTGCCTTGGTTTGCTGGGAGTAAGCAAGTCCCATCTTAAAGAGCTGCTTATAAACCTGAACCAAGACCCCTTCAAAAGGAGACTGCGCAGGTTGCTGGTTCATGGACGTCCAAGACAGAGACCTATTGGGCCCCCACCTCCACCAGGCCCAGGGACAAACACAGATGGTTCCTTGTGGGGGGTTAAAAATCAGCACCTGGGTAGTGACCCAGAATCATTTCTAGCTGTCTGCTCTCTAGTGCTCTGCGGGAAATGCTATGGCCTTCCCTCCAGAGATCTCAAAGCCCTTTGCAGACATCAGTGAATTTATCCTCACAAGTCCTGTGTGAGTCTGGTCACTAGAGTTAGCTCATTGCACAGAGGAGGAAGGGACTTGCCCATAGTTACCCAGCAAGTCCTTAGCCAGGCTGAGATTAGGTGCCAGGAGTCCTGGCTGCCTGTCCCGTGCTTCAGCCAGGTGAGTTGGGCTTTCAGTCCTAGTCCCAGTGGCTGAGATCCACCTCACAAAAGCCATTCTCATGAAGTAGCCAAGGACTGGCAGAGCTATAGAGCCTGCACTCCCACCCCCTCCAGAGGGGCTCCCACCAGGGCAGGTCTAAGGGTAATTGATGGAGGTCTGCGGTGAGGGGGCAGCAGCTGGACCTTTCCTGCAACAACAGGGCCTGTTCCTCTAGGCCTGTCAGTGGAGTGAACTCCTGGGTCCCAGCCAGAGTAACCGCCTGTGTTCTGCTCCCTCTCGCGTTAGTGCTGCATCGACAACTTTGGGGACGTGGTTGCGCTGCTGCTGGAGGCCGGCGCGGATGTCAATGCCTGTGACAGTGAGCTGTGGACGCCGCTGCATGCCGCCGCCACCTGCGGGCACCTGCACCTGGTGGAGCTGCTGATTAACCAGTACGCGGGTTCCTAGGCATGCCATGCAGGGGGGCGTGACCGGGGGGGCAGCCTTCTCCCCCTAGGGGAGTGGGCTTGCAAACAGACCAGCCTGAGGTGGGGAAGGAGGTGGATGAGTTAGGGCTCGTGAAGCTGCCTACCAGGTGCCCCATAACAGAGCGATGTACTCCCAGGAGACAGTTCTAGAAGCTGCTCTGGCATTCAGCGTGTCCCCAGGGCAGTAACCCTGCAGCCTTGGGCAGGAAAGGTGCCTTGGCCTGAGGGCACCCAGAACTGCTTAGAATCCTCCCTGGCACTGGGATTGCTACCCCCGACCTAGCTTTGAGTCAAGGGACGTGAACCTGGCACAGGATAGTCTGACAAAATTAGCCCAGCCTGGAGTGATTCCTGCACCTGGAGAGGCTCTGACTGTTTCTGTCCCAGTCTCTCCCCCCTGACCTCAAGGACAGCTCTGGGCAGCTTGAAAGCTTCTCTCTCCCCAGGAGAAGTTGGTCCAACCAAAGATATTACCTCCTCCTCCTCTCCCAACACAGCTGCACCACTACTGCAGATCTGTCCACCCACCGCAGTTCCACTCATCACCCCCCCGCCCCCGGTCCTGACTCTGGAGCACTCCCTGCTGTCCAGTCCTCATACTTCCATATGCAGTCGCTGAGCTCCATCAGGGATGATTTGCTGGATGCCCCCTAGAGGTCCTGTACCTAGCCCGGGCATCTCCCTTTCCTGTGACCCAAGCCAGGTTTGAACCTCCAGGTTTTCAGAGGTGGCAAGCCAGAGTATTAACCCTCGGGAGCTCACCTCCCCTGGAACAGTTGCATTTGTTTCAGCCTGCTTATTTCCCCTCCCCTCCAATTGAAGTCATGTTGTCAGACTCCACTGTAGTTGTTTGGAACCCGGCTTAGGCTGTAAATGTTTAATGGGGGTGTATTGTTGACCAGGTAAACCAATCTGCCTCCGTCTGGGCTGCCTGCAGGAATCTCCTGTCAGTGGGGCCTTGGCCTATCTGCAGCTGGACAAGGCAGTTTGCATCAGTAAATGCTCTGCTGCTCCTCTTGCTGTACAGAGTGACCCAGTTATGAAAGGCCTTCCCCCATCACTCCCTGCCCAGGAGGGGCTGGGATTTGAATGCCAACTGCAGACAAGCATGGACCTGCCTGCTGATCCCCCAGCACCTCAAGGCTGCCTGCCCTGGCCTGCAGTCCTCATGGCGTCCTGGTTGCTAGGCAGCACCTCAGCTGAGTCTGTGTTTTAAAGCTGGAAGCAGAGTTAGGAGAATGGTGGGTGCATAAATCGGGGACTGCCTGGGGAGGGCAAAGTGTAGCCAGGAGGAGTTAGCCTGGGTGGGAACAACAGGAGGAGGTAAATGGGGACGGGCAGGCTCCTGCAAGAACAGGGGTAACATGGGCTTCTTCAGCATCTCATCAGATACCAGACCTGCAACTCCCACTGCCTGGATTTCTATGCACCCCCAGAGCCTCTTCGAAAACCTTCTCGGGAGCAGACTCGTTTCCACAGCCGCCACCTGATCTTTCTCCCAGGGACATCAGTGTGGAAACAGGGGTCTAGAGCTTCTCCTTCCCCAGGGGAGTCCAGCAGTCCTATCACATGGGGCGGTGCTGGAGAGGAGGGCAGGGCCCTGGAGGGAGACCGCAGGGCTGTGTTGAAGCAGCAGCCAGAGCCTGGAGGAGCGGGGATCCTGTTTCATGTAGCCATCCCTTGCTGAGACAAGAAACCCAATCTACAAGGCAGGCAGAATCGTGCCCATGGAGAATGTTTTCCAGAAGCCGTTGGTGGCTCTTTAATGACAATAGCTCCTTGTATCTGTTACACTAGCTGCCCAGCGGCACATGGGTGCTGTGTGTGGTATTACCATGGGCACAGCAGAGAGGTAGCCACCTGCCTTATTTCCTCACTGTTTATTTCTTCTCCTTCCCCTGCCCAGTGGTGCCAATCTCCTGGCAGTTAATGCAGATGGGAACATGCCGTATGACCTCTGCGAGGACGAGGTGACACTGGACTACATTGAAACGGCCATGGCAGACCAGGGTGAGTCTCCCCAGTCCCAGGCTGGTGTCTAATCCCCTTTCACTGTTGTCACCATGGATGGTTCATGGTTATTCACTCAGCGCTGGGTCCGTATTCCTCTTGGCTCTCCTGTTCTGCTCGGGCATTGCAGGCCCGCCCCATGGTGCAGCAAGCAGCTGTCAGGCTGGGGGTCGGTGGGTTGGCACCTTGGCAGCAGTGTCCAATCCAGAATGCCCCATTTACCTTCCAGTGAGATCTGTGTTGGGTTCTGTCCTTGTGCTGCTTCTGTCTCTAGTGCTCTCCCGACACAGAGACACATCCTAGAATGAAGGAGCATCACTTCTTAAAATCCAGATTTTGACTCCTCCCCTGGTTGATGGCTCCAGGCTGCGCCGGGAGAGGGCTATAGGGAACTCTCTTAGCAGCCTCCTTCCTCTTAACCCCTGAGATTTGCTGCTGGGCGATAAGCCTCTTGCATAGAGACCATTGATTTCTTGCTCCTGTTGTTATTTATACAGTGCCATGGGTGTGCATGGCACTCGACAGACAGACAGACAGACATGATCTTCCCCATGAAGAGGTCTAGGTTCAATAAACCCCGCCAAGACACAGGGAGAAATGCTAGCTGGCAAGGGGGTGGGAGCGATGGGAAGCTCGCATACTTCGAGGTGAGGAGAGTTATCTGCACCAAATGCATCCATTTGTTTATATACAAAATCCATCAAGCTGATGCAGGAGTGAGGGGCAAGGGCGGAGCTGGTGGAAGAAATGGATTCTGAGGAGGGGTTTGAAGGAGCAGAGGTCAGGTTGTCTGGCATACAGGACCAGGAAGGGCGTCCCATAGAGCAAGGGCAGCATGGGCAACGGCTAAGGGTGAAAGAAAGTCAAACTGGGCAAGCAGGCTAGTGGAGGGAGATGAGGGAGCAGGGGAATGTTGGCCCGAGCCCTGAAGGGGAGGAGGGAGGAGCTGGCCCCTGATGTGGAAGGTGAATTTTGAAGGGCCTGGGGGAAGATTGGGGCTGGGGGAGATTGATGGTCGAGGTCCAGGAACAGTTGTGGAGAGACAGGTACAGCTGGGAGACTAAGCAGAGGGGATAGACCCAGGGGAAAGGGTGGATTTTTGTCAGCAACAATATGGAAGCAAAGCCCTGGGAGTGGAGTAGGTCACTCGGGTAAGGTGCAGAGGAGAAGAGGGCGTCAAGGACAGATGGCTGCTCCCGGGCAAGGGACGTGTGTGCGTCTTCCTAGCTAGACTAGTGCTGATTGTAAGAAACTGACATGGTCCTTGGCATGGAGTCCAATAAGCAAACACCTCCCAGCCTTGCTGCTGGGGTACAGGCCAGCCCCCCATCACACCTGCCATGGCTGCCCTCATGGCACCTCCTCTGTGTAGGAATAACTCAGGAGAAGATTGAGGAGGCCCGAGCCGCCACGGAGAACAGCATGGTGGAAGATATCCGGAAGCTGCTTCAGGCAGGTGCCGATCTGAACACTCCACTTGACCATAGTGCCACTCTGGTAAGTTCCCAGTTAATAACGCTGTGCCCGAGAAGTGAGGCACAGGAGAGCAGGGCTGCAGGGGAACATGGTGTGGGGGGCTGGTCTTAGGGAGACAGCACAAGTCCCATCTCTTGAGGGACGAAGTGCTGGTGAACATACTCAATCCGGCCATGGCTGGGGAGAGACTAGAACTGACCCATTGTTCTCAAGCTCCTCTCCATGTGGGACGCCTCGTAGGCCACCAAGAGCAGGGCCGGGACCACTAACTTTTCCTTCCAAGGGCTCTGCCTGTTCACACAAGTAACCATGGAAGCACTGGCAGTGGTCACGGCCACCACCTGTGCCTCTAAGCAAGCCAAACTGAAAGCTAGCAAAACTCAGGGCTGGTCTACACTACAGGGGAAAATCGATCTTAGATACTCAACTTCAGCTATGTGAATAACATAGCTGAAGTCGAAGTATCTAAGATCGAATTACTCACCGTCCTCACGGTGTGGGATCGACATCCGTGGCTCCCCCTGTCAATTCTGCAACTCCGCTTGGCTTGGTGGAGTTCCGGAATCGATATAAGCGTGTTCGGGGATCGATACATCGCGTCTAGATGAGACATGATATATCAATCCCCGAGCAATCGATTGCTACCTGCCGATACGGCGGGCAGTGAAGCCGTAGCCCCAGTCTCCACATCCCCCAGCAGCTGCTGCTGTCCTGGGGCCTAGGACAGCAGACACAGACAGCGCTTGTGGCTCTGGTGGAGAACCATCTGTCTGCAGACAATGCTGCGTTTGCCATTGCTGAGCACCGGGTTCTCCCATCCCACCTAAAGGCAGTGCAGTGAATGAAAATGTGCTGAAATAGCTCAGTCTGAGCCCACAGGGAGCCATCTGGGGCCACTGTGTTTCTACCTGCAGAGTCCCAGTCCATGTGCTCATATATTGGAGTGCTCAGACTCAGTCCTCGGCCTTGGGGTCCATTTGGATCCATCAGAGCTGTTGGAAGTCAAGATAGCCATGGCAGCAAGAACCTCCCACTTTCACCTGGGTCTGGCCAGAACATCTTTCCTTCTCCCGTCAGGCTCCGGACCGGTCACAATGATTCACATGTCTGCGACCTCCTGGGTAGATCACTGAAACCCTGCATTGCTAGGAGCAGCTGCCTGCCCTGAGAAAGCTCCAGCTCGTACAAAATGCAGCAGCCCATCTCCTCAGCAGCACTGAGTGCTGTGAACATATTCCCCAGTGCTCCGCTCTGGTTGGCTATGCATTGAACGCGCAGTCCAGCTCTGTCTGCCCTGATACGCAAAGCCCTGCATGTGCTGCTTCTGTAGGATCCCAGTTCACAGCGGAACTCCTCCTTGCACAGCGCGTTGGCTCCTGCTGCTGCACTGCTTGGGTGTGGCCTGGCAGTAATGGCCAGCCGGCTCGCTAGCTGTGTCTCCTCTACCTTGTCATTTGATGTCGCCATTCCTTGGCCTGTTGATCACAGCAGGGAAGAAGGTGACCCAGTATCCTTCTGTCTCTGGAGACCGCTGATCAAATGGGACAGGCCCCCATTGAACTGACTGGTCTCCCTCTGAGCCCAAGTTCACACTAGAAACATTGACAGTAGACTAACACCAGTGGGGGGAAGAGAGGGCTTATTTTATTGTTTGTAACACTTCTCTACTGGCATACACCCCAGTGTCGATGCAGCGATACTGGCTGTGGCATCTGCTCTGAGCGGGTTTGCCGGTTTAGCCATCCCAGCCAAGCTTCGCTGGAGAGAGCAGCCCTGGTGTTAGGGCCTCGCCCAGGGTTCTAGCGCTGGCGACTTCTGCTTTGCAGCTGCACATTGCCTCAGCAAATGGCTACCTGGAAGCTGCCGAGCTGCTGCTGGAACACAAGGCCAGCATGAGCGCGAAGGACAATGATGGGTGGGAGCCTCTTCACGCCGCCGCCTGCTGGGGGCAGGTGAGTTCTTGTAGGCAGGTGAGACTGCCAAGGCCGGATCCAGGGGTTTTGCCGCCCCAAGCCGTCAAAAAAAAAAAAGCCGCGATCGCGATCTGCGGCAATTCAGCGGGAGGTCCTTCGCTCCGAGCAGGAGTGAGGGACCCTCCGCCGAATTGCCGCCAAATCCCTTAAAGTGCTGCCCCACCCCCGAGTTGCTGCCCCAAGTACCTGCTTGATAAGCTGGTGCCTGGAGCTGGCCCTGGAGACTGCACATCTAGTCACTAGCTGAGAATGTTCCTAGTGGGAATTTCCCGACCCTTGAACATCTTCCCTGTGGTGGAGTGCAGCGCCCCCTAGTGGAACCGCGACCTCAGCACTGGTCATGGACTGCGTTCGCTTGCTCTCGGGCCTGCCAGAGTGCTTTCCATAGTAATGGGTGGGGGCCAGGCACATGGAAGCGATGGCTACTGAGAGTGGGGTGCTGGACACAGGGCCACCTCAACTCCTCCCAAAGGACCTTGGGGTTTCAGTGGGCTGGAGGGAGCTCAGGTGAAAGCCTGCTCCAAAGTATGGGTGGCTGGCCACCTCCAGCTGCAGCACTGCAGTGACCGTAGTCAGGAATCGGAACGTGCTGTGGATGGGGGAGAGGGTGAGCAAGGGCTGCTAGGAATCCCTCTCCTGCCAGGCACAGGGCATGCGGGGACCACTTGTGAACCCCCCCCCCCCGGTCGTTATGGCAATGGGAGCCGACAGGAGGCTGCAGTGTCTCCGCTTCTGGCATGTGCGGTTCCCAGCTGGGTGGTGGTGGGATCAGAGGGGGGTTTTCCTCTCAGCTCGGGTGTGGAGCAGGTTTGTGCATTAGATTCTTCTTGCTTCGCTAAAGGCAACTTCCCTTGTTGCCGTCAGATCCATCTGGTGGAGCTGCTGGTGGCCCATGGAGCTGATCTCAATAGCAAGTCTGTGCTGGACGAGACGCCCTTGGGTGAGTCAAGCCATTAGGAGAGCAGGGAATGGAGGAGGCTTGAGGGGGCCGATATGAAAAGGAGTGCAAGGGAAGGGGGAGGCAGAGACTGGTGGAGATGGATGGGGAGGGGAGGGGAGGTGATGGGGGAAGTCTGAACTTTCAGACTCTGCAAATCCTCCGAGGTGTCTTGTTGTGTTTCGCGTGGCAGGCTCCTCCCCAACCCAGCAGTGCGTTCCGAGGACCCTGCAGCCACCCCGACTGCCAGTCCCACCTCGTCCCTAAACCCCTCAAAGGCCCTAGTTCTCCTCCTCTCCCCACCTCTAGCCCAGCTTTCCATTTGGGATCAGCACAGGCCCTTCCCAGCCCCACCTCCTTTCTCTGCCTCCACGCCTGCTTCTCCAAACCCGCCGGGCAGAGTGAAAGTGCCCATCTTCTCCCAGTCCTGCTGGGGCTTCCATCCTCCAGGGGCTCAGCAGCACAGAGCCCACCTGCCCTCTTGCCTGACCTCCAGTGCCTAGGGAGCCAGAGTCCCAAGCCTGGGATTATGGTCCACAAACAATGCAAATGACTCGTTACCCACAGACACCTCCTAGCCTGGTAGCCCGAACAGGCGAATCCAAGCACAGGGTGTAGGAGTCAGGTGGTGGGGAAAGGGAGATACAGCAGGGAATTTGAGGCTGAGTGGGTGTGGGGTACGCTGGCAGGATGGGGCTTAGTTCTGATTTGGTTCCCTTTGTCGGCATGGTTATGCTCTTGGGCTGGGGACAAGAGGTGGGGCATGAAGAGGATTGGGGGCAGGTGAGAGACCAGACGAGGCTGGTGTTTGAGGAGCTCCTGCCATCTGAAGAGCCTGTCCCATCTCTTCCCACGTCATCTGCTCTCTGCCCTAAAGGTTCCCCCATTCCCTGGCATACTCCTCTTCCATGCTTGCTCTGCTGGTGTGTACTCCTCTGTGAGCGGTGAGGTGGGTTGGCGGAGAGCAGGGGATGAGAGAAGGGCAGGAGGGACCATCCCAGAGGCTGAGTGGATCAGTGGTTAGTCTACAGGGGGGTGGGGAGAGTGAGGGTAGCTGGGGAGCTGGAGAGGTGGGAATGCCTGAGAAGGGGGTGGCGGCTCAGGAGATCCCAGTGGGCAGGGAGTGGATGATCCTTGCTGTGGCGGGCTTGCAGAGCTGTTGGGATGGAGGGCTGCAGAGTGCATGCCTGGGGCTGGCTCTGCTCTGGAGCTGTGTGGCTGTTCACCCCCCGTCCCTCCCCTGTGTGTCCCTTGCAGACGTGTGTGGTGACGAGGAGGTCCGGGCCAAGCTGCTGGAGCTGAAGCACAAGCATGATGCCATCATGAAGTCTCACGACAAGCACAAGTCGCTGCTGCAGCGACGCACCTCCAGCGCTGGCAGCCGAGGGTAAGGCCAGGGGACCGCTACGGATAGCTGGCCTCCCTCGCAGGGAGCAGAGGCCACCCCAGAGCAGGACCCTCATTCCCAGGGGCCAGGCAGATCTGGGGAAACTCAGCTGAGGCTTCCCATTGTTGGAGGTCCAGACCCTTCGCACCTGAGCCTCAGTTAGGCTCTGATGTCCCCCCCCGCCACCCACTGGCTTTGTGCCCAAACTGAACACATGATGGCGCTCTGGTGCCATTGGGGCTGCTGTTAACGGGTCACCTAGGCACGACCCTCCCCCACCAGCTGAGCAGGCTCCAGCAAAACTGCACCTTTTAAATGTGTAGAACGGCTTGAATATAATCTCTGCCCGTCACCTTCATCCGTAACCATGGAAAGGTAAGTGATCAGGCCACTGGCAGGACATCTCTGGGTCCATCTGTGCTTCGTCCATCCTGCTTCTCAGCACCAGCAGGAAATGAATGTCCCGCAGGTGTTTGCCCCCAGCTGAATAGCAGCTGTGGCGAGGTCAGTCCCTGGCGTTTATCTGGCCCGGCACTGGCTCCCTCCTGGCAGGAAGCACTCCCCCGTTTCCCAGCCATGCAGATCCTGCTTTCCGCTGTCCCCAGGAAGGTGGTGCGGCGGGTCAGCGTGACGGAGCGCACCAACCTCTATCGCAAGGAGCATGAGAAAGAGGCCATTGTTTGGCAGCAGGTGGAGCACCGGGAGAACGAGGCCGAGCTTGAGGATGAGGACAAGCAGACGGACGCTGAGCTCCAGCAGCACCTCCCTGTGAGTAGGGGACAGCCACGGCACCCCCACATTCCCTGCAGCCCCTCGGCACACCGTGTTAGAGTGAGGCGGCTGCGTTGCATGGTCCCACCTGGCGCTGAGTGTGGCTGTCTCCTGTCCCTCTTCTTAGCTCCAGGGAGAAGAGAGGTGGGTTCCCCCCTCGCTGCCACCCCCACCCCTGAACGGGATGCTCAGGGCTCCTGCCTCCACCTGGCAGCAGCAGGCTCTGAGAGCCCCGGACAAGGCTCTTGGGTGCCCCATGTGGTTGGAACCAAGTATTGCTGGCCTAAACCACCAAGGCACTTCCCAGGTCCTGCTCCTCTGGCAGCCATTAGCGCTTCCTTCTCAGCACCCCGTGAGTCCCCAGCAGCCCCAATGTGCTAATGGGAACCCTTCCTGGATGGCTCCAGGTGTCCAGCACGAGGGCTGAGTACTGTACTGTTCTCCCCAGCAGGGCGCTGAAGCAGAAGTGGCAGGTCCAGGGGCCTTGGTGGGAGACAAGCATCAGAATCCGGGGCTGACCCAGAGAAATGGAACTGCGGGCTCCTCTGCCCCCAGCCCCCCTAAACACCTCTACTCCAAGAGGCTGGACCGCAGCGTCTCCTACCAGCTGGCCACGCAAGAGGAGGTGTTGGCCGACCTGTGCAAGGAGAAGTCCCACCACACGCTAGCAGACCTCAAACGCCAGCGGGCAGCTGCCAAGCTCCAGCGACACCACCCACAGGACTACCCTCCCACCGAGGGTGAGGGCCCCCTCTCGCCTGGCCTCGCTGAGACCCTGCACAGCAGCAGTTACCCCCGCTCGGACCTGGAGCAGAATTCCGTGTATTGCACGGCAGCCAGTGGCGATCCGCCTCTTCTGAAGCTGACAGCCCCGGCTGAGGAGACCCCTGCTGAGAAGAAGCGATGCTGTAAGCTGATGTGAGGTGCTGGCAAGAGAAGATGTTCATGGGGCACGTCCCCTCCCTGGCATTGATGGATGGCGCTAATGTCCCATGGGGCTGCCTCTGCAACCCTGCAGAAGGATGGGTTCTGGGAGGTGGTTTATCTTCCAGGGACTCATCCATCTTCCAGACCCAGACATCAATCAGAGAGGTCGGGCTCCAAGTGCCCATTGAGGGCTGCATGGGTAGCAGGCTGGGAGCCAGAGGGCTGCACAAATGGGAGCAGAATGCAATGACCTTCGTTGTCAGTACAGAGATGTGTCCTGGAGCATCTACAGCTCCCAGCATGCAATTTGCAAGCCCTTGCTTGGGTCAACCTGTAGAGCATTGCATGCTGGGACATGTAGTCTCAGAGAGCTGGATCTCTGTTGGACATAGTGGTGTTGAATGTTGTGTAAGACATGCTGGGCCGCGTTTGGTCAGCTGGAGAGGCCCTCCAGGGGCGGCTGTTTGTCTGGGGTCTGTGTGTGGTTTCTAGGAAGGAATGGAAAGCCTTTGGGAGCCCTCAGAGCACGGGGTACCATGCATACAGCACTGGGGGGCGAGGGGACGTCCCCATGCCTGCCTGACACTAAAGCAAATGGCAATGAGGTGAGAACGGTTCTCTTGATACAGAGTTGTAGCCCGGCAGTCCCCTCCTAGGCCTGGGCTGCACACAAGCTGTCCTGGGTTAACTAATATGCATTTCAGACAAGCTGGAAAGCCGTGTAGGTCCCAGGCACGCCCGTTCGTGGTGGTTTACAACTGGCTTATATCCTACTCGCTGGCTTGGAGTCACTAAAGGCAGTGCTGGACTGCGCTTGGCCGTGCGCTGGGACAGGGTCATCGGCTGTCATTCCCATCTTTTCTCCCAGCAGGGTTAAACTGACTCTGAATTCAGCACGGCCCCAAACAGCCTTGCACCGAAACAGCCAAAGGTGCTGGCAGACGCTGAGTTCACCACTTCGGTGCCAGTCTGAGTGTGGGTCCACCCCAAACAACAGGGACAGAAGCTTGTTGTAAACCAGGATGTGTCCACATTGCACTGTTTGTTCAACTATATTAATCTGAACTCCTGTGCCCTGTATGGTGCGCCATGCCATGGTGCCCTGTGCCCTCCCCCCCAGAAGACACCTGGTGTGGGCTCTGTGCCCAGACCCTTGTGAGCTCCTGCCCTCAGCAATAAAATCGCTTCAGCAAAGTACCTCAGCCCAGGACCAACCACAGCCCGTGGATGGATTTGTGCACCTGTTGTGCTGACAGCTCTCCCAATGAAACGCAGCCTGCGAGTGGGACGGGGGAGCTGGTTTCTGGCCCCTCAGTCCATCTGCTGGGGGGAGCTGTGGGGGGCTGATTAATCAGTAATGATCTTTAGCCATCCCTGGGGCCTCGGAGCAGCGCCCTAAATGGGAGCAGCCTTGGACAGCATCCCCCTGCTCCCCATTGCTTACGCGGGGCTCGAACAGGGCATGCCAATGGCACTCTTCTCATCTCCTGTTCTCTGCAGAGAGGCCAGCTCACTGTGTGTCCCCTCCCTGCGCAGGTCGGACATGGGTTTTTTTTTATCATCCCGCTGCATGGGGCTCCAAGGAGCCTTGTGTTGAGCCCCACACCTCCACCCAAGGGCAGCATTGGCAGCTTCTCAGGTGTCCGAGGGCTACCCCAGCTTCACGCCCTTGTTACCCTCAGGGGTCCAGTCCCAGTGTGCCAAGTCCCATGTGAGCTCAGCAAAAGCCCCTTTGGCCTACTGTGGAGGATGGCTTGCTGGAACTCGGAGGGCTGTCCCTCTCTGTTGATGATTGGGGGCTGTGGCAGACTTCTGCTGAGCATGGGGCCTCAGGCTCCATCTTCTCAGCCTGCCAGGTGTTGCTGAGGCACCAGGCTGTACGATTAGAACTTCAGGAGGCAGGGAGTGGAAGTGGAAGAGCTTCAGCTAGAAACATTCTCGCCTTTCAGCCACAATAAGGAACACACTGCTCCCTGGGATCCAGCCGGCTGGAGGTGGACGTCCCTCTGGTGGGTGGCTCTCGTGGTTTGCAATATCTCATCCCCTAGATGGGGTTGTCACCCACTCACTTATTTCTCTCTGCGCCATTGCATCCAGCCGTGGCTGTTCAGACCCACGCGCTAGGCCTGTTGTCCCTCTGTTCTTCACCACCCCTCAGGGGCTGAGAAACATCAGCCAGCCCCATCTCACCAGCCGAAGATCAGTCCTTGCATGAGTGCCGGAGCAGCAGAACCCAGTGCTGCTCACTGGCTGGGGGAAATCAGGTGACCTTCAACCCCACCTGTGAATCCTCTGGGGAACCCCCTTAAGCTCTGACCCTCCAGCTTGAAGAGCGCAGCTCTAGGCTGAACTTGTATTGACCTTGGGGCCAGTGAATCTTCCCTTCTGCAATGGTTCTGCTCTGAGAGCCTCCTGCCTGCCTTGGGAGATACAACTGCAGGGAGCTCTGGGCCTTGTGCTCGCCAGCGAGGGCGGCTGCTGTAAAATCCCCTGCCAGGACTGGACTCTCCATGGTGCATTTGTGCAGTGTTGCTGCACGCGTTTTGTATGGAGCACTCTCCTTTGGACCACAGTATTTCCACGGAATCCTGTAGCGCTGGTTCCAGCCCCTCGAGCCGCTGAGGTCGGAGGCACTGATTTTATTTGGTTCCAGCCCCTCGAGCCGCTGGGGTGGGAGGCACTGATTTTATACTTGGACACCCACTTCCTGGCTCTCACCAGGTTTTGATTTGTAGCTCCTGTTGTCTCTTTATTTCCTTTCCACAATAAACCAGCATTGGACAATGAACAGCCCCTGTGTGTGACTTTTTGGGCCTGAGCGTTCCCCTCGCCCTGCCAGGGCTAACTGCCTTCACCCCGAAAGAAATGAGTTAGGGAGAGCTGGGCTGCCCCCTCCCTGGACACAAGCAATGCAAGGATCCAGTATTGTGTGTTCTGCCCCCTCCCCCCATCAGTGTGGGTCTCTGCACGGGGGGTGGGCCTCCAGGACCCCCACACCTGAGCAATTGGGCCGCAAAGTGCGAGTCACCCTAGTGGTTCTGTCATTGGCACCTGTTAACCCTTAGCACCCTGGCGCCCAGGAGTATTCAGATTCCCAACACTCAGCCTTCTGGAATAGCCTGAAAACGACCCAGTCCTGCTCCTGTTTGCCTGAGAGGCAGCAATGCCTAGGAGTCAGGAGGCCCAGGTGTTCCCATTCACTGCGTCTGGGTGGGGCTGGGGCAGGAGTGTTCTGCTAACAAGATGGTCTCACAGGAATGGTTGTTAGGAGGGAAGAAGGGTCTAGTGGTCACAGCAGGGCATGGAGCCAGGAGGCCTGGGTTCTCCTTGGAGTGTTCTCTGCAGATTCCCGCTCATGGGATGCTCTGCCCGGTGCAGCCTGAGCAGTAGAACACGAGCTGGCAGTGTCTGGCTGGACGCTCATGAGCCTCCCTTGCCCTTCCGTCACACGTGCCAGGGTGAGGGTGTAAAATAGGGGTAGGCAGGCCCCATGCCACTCAGAAGCAGCCGGCACCATGACCCTGCAGTCCCCGGGAGGGGGGAAGAGGGCTCTGTGCATTGCCCTTGCCTCCAGGTACTGCCCCTGCAGCTTCCATTGGCTGGGATCGGGGAACCGCGGCCGATGGGAGCTTCTGGGGAGGTAGCTGGAGGCACAGCAAGGACAGCACCCGTGGAGCCCTCCACCCCGCTCCAGCAGGCAGGGCCGGCTCCAGCTTTTTTGCTGCTCCAAGCGGCTAAGGGGGGAAAAAAAGAAAAAGATAAAATCGAGCGGCAGCACTTCGGTGGCAGCTCAGTCGGGCCGTTTCATTCTTCAGTGGCACTTCGGCAGTGGGTCCTTTGCTCGCTCTCTTCCTCTTCGGCAGCACTTCGACGGCAGCTCAAAGAGGATGAGAGCAACTGAGGGCCCTGCCGCCGAATTGCCACCGAGGACCCGGATGTGCCACCCCTTCCCATTGGCCACCCCAAGCACCTGCTTCCTTCGCTGGTGCCTGGAGCCGGCCCTGCCCCCTGGGGCTGCAGCGCTTCCGGGAGTGTCGTCCTGGCCCCGGTGCGCGCCGCTGCCACCCTGGAGCCTGAACCCCTCCTGCACCCTGCCCCCAACTCTCTGCCCTAAGCCTCCTGCCTCCACCTTGCACCTCTCCTGCACCCCAGTTCTCTCCCCTGAGCCCCCTTGTACCTCTTGCACCCCAACTCCCTGCCCTGAGCCCCCTGCCGCACCCTGAACCCCTCTGTACTCCTGCCCTGAGCCCCCTCATACACCCCAACCCCCTGCCCTGAGCTCCCTGCCGCACCCTGAACCCGTGTACTCCTGCCCTGAGCCCCCTCATACACCCCAACCCCCTGCCCTGAGCACCTTGCCGCACCCTGAACCCCTGTGTACTCCTGCCCTGAGCCCCCTCATACACCCCAACYCCCTGCCCTGAGCCCCCTGCCGCACCCTGAACCCCTGTGTACTCCTGCCCTGAGCCCCCTCATACACCCCAACCCCCTGCCCTGAGCTCCCTGCCGCACCCTGAACCCCTGTGTACTCCTGCCCTGAGCTCCCTCATACACCCCAACTCCCTGCCCTAATGCCTTGCACTAACCACGCCGGGGAGCAGTTTTGGGTGGAGCTCAGGGGCCTTTCAGCTCCGTGATTAGGTGGCAGAGCAATCGGCTTGGCAAAGGCAGGGTAGTGATGGACAATCTGATGGCATCATGCTCTTAGAACAAGCAAGCGGGGACTCGTTCCCTACGGTTATGCATGGAGCAAAGAGCCTTTGGAGCTCGTGTATTGGTCACAAAGTTCCTCAGTAGCAATCCCGGTAGTGGGGCAAAAACTCTGAGTTGGTCAGCATGGCAGGTCCGCAAGTGGTCCTCGAAGGTCGAAACAGTAAAACATCTCTTCAGTTTAGGGGGCACTCTGCCAACACACCCGTGGGGCCAGCAGCAACAGAAGTGTCCAAAATTTTGCTCGAGAGCAGGCAGTGCAAGGGGATTGATATCCAATACCTTTCAAACACTGAGGTCAGGGCTTTCTCCATTTCCCCTCATTCAGAAAGTGATAAACAAGAGAAGCCAGGCCAGGGTAACTTTAATAACACCAGCATGGCCCATACGATGGTATCTGGACTTAACTCACGTGTCCAGAGGGCTAATGGAGCTTCTGCCACTGGCCCTGGACTTGTAGCAACGGCAGGGGATGGTTTCTTACTCAGACCTGCACTCTCAATTTAATTACACTGAGAACATTAGAAAAAAGTGGTTCGTTCAAGGTGCAAAATGTGCTGTTACATTCTAGGGAAGTGTCTACATGGAAGTGTCCTAGTCACAAATAGACGAGAATTTTATGGTGGATTTCAGTGTATAGTATAGAGCCATAAGCAGCATCACTTCGTTCCATTCGACAATATTTATTGTACCGGAAAGAAACTGATCTTTTGTTATCTTCAGGAAGGGTCATCTCTCAGCCGTATGAGCGCATCGGGGGGATGTGTGAATTAATTTTATTAATGATGTAGTGAAAAGGTTCTTAAAGAGCCTAAATAATTGATACCCTCCACTAAAACCCACTCTGGCAGATTGGGATTTAAACATCGGGCTCTCACAATCGATGGACACCCCCAACCCCAACTGGGGTCTGTAGGAAGCTGTCATTTATTTCATTTGTCTATTAAGACAGTGTTTTAAGAGCCCTCACCTCCGCCACGTGTACATACATCAATGGCTGAGCTGCAGTTTACTGGTTTTCATAAAAACAAGGTGATTCTCTGTAAACACTCCCAAAGTTTTTAACTAAAGTGATCGATATTCCTATAAACCAGTTCACCTTTTTACTGGTTTTTTCCCCCAAGCCCCATTCTCTGGCTGGAGAAACTGTGACATGCTCTGGAGGTTAGAGGCATTTTAGCCTTTAATTTAGACAGGACTGAACAATTCAAACTTGTTTATTGGTTATAAAAGAAGGAACAAGGGAAAGTGGCTTCTGTACAAACGCTGTCCCAGTGGGTCAGACTGTTAAAGCTGGTTATGGATTGAAAGGGTTGGCCCCTCCTCGGGGAGTTAGACCACTAGATCCAGGGCACCCTCAGGGGCTTTATCTAAACCCTGCACACTCCATCGGCAACGTAGACCTGAGGGGAGAGTGGGCAGGGCAGGCCTGCAGGCCTCATTTCATTAGGACCCTGTGGTCCCATCAGCCTGGACCCGAGCACTGCTTGTTAATCTAGCCCATGCGTGGGAAAGGGCAGAGGACACTCCAAGGAGAAATGATGGTTACTTACCTGTCACCTGAGTTCTTCGAGACGGACTCTCCGCCCACCTTTGGTCCTACTCACCAAAGGGGTTTGGGGTCTCAGGGGAGGGAACTGAGGTGGCTGCAGCTCCATGCCCATTTTATGCCCTTGCCCTGGGACCTTTGAGGGGCGAGGGTGGCAGGTGAGCACTCCAAGAGCAGCTGCTCACTGGAGTCCTGCCCACTCAGGCGGCACCTGTCAGCACTTCCCGTGAATGTGGAAGTGCAGCGGCCGTCTCAAAACTTTGGTTACAGGTAAGTAACCGTCATTGCTCTGCCACAACCTCACTCTTTGCCCTTGGCCCTATCACTTCCCCTCTCTGTGCCTCAGTTTTTGTCGGAACGTGGGAGTCAGCGGGAATGAACGTTTGAGGCTGAGTGTCACTGGTGAAGTATGGAATGAGATGCTCTAGCCCATGAAGCACTGAGCCCCTGAGGAGCCCCTGAGCCCCGTCTCGCTGCTGCCCCATTTCTACCAGAGACGCAGGGGCCAAGGGAGGGCAGCGCTGCTGGCTCCCAGCCTCTTCCGAGCTCTCCACGCCATGGGGAACTGGCAGCCGGCTCCCCACCTCTCTGGGTCCAGGGGATTTCGGAGCCATTTCTGCAGTGTCCTGCTCCATTGTTCATCCCTATGGGTCTCCACTCCCCTTGGGTCAGTCTGGCCAGATCACAGGGGAGGGGAGGTGTGATGGTGAGAGGGTTCCTCGGAGGCTGCATGGGCAGTGATCGACTATCACCCCACTCCCACCTGCTAGCACTAGGAGTGGGGCTGCCCCATTGCTGGCATGGGGCCATGGCTCTAGGACCCTGGAGCAGCTGCTGGGGTGGGGGGTGATCACGGGAGAGTGAATTCATTGGAGCTTCTCTCTTCCCCTTTGTCCATCTTGTTCCCCACTCCCCATCCTCGTGTGTGAACCCGGCCAGGGCTGGAAGTGGGAAAAGGCAGCCAGGTGCAGGAAAGGGTTCTGACCAGGGGTTAGGGTGGGGGTGTGGGGTCTGGGAGGGAGTTAGGGTGTGGAGGGGGTTCTGACTGGGGGTTGTGGTGCGGGGTCTGGAGGGAGTTAGGGTGTGGGAGGGGGTTCTGATGAGGTTGGGGAGCAGGTGCGGGTTTGGGGTCTGGGAGGGAGTTAAGGTGTGGGAGGGGGTTCTGACTGGAGGTTGGGGTGTGGGTAGGGGTTTGGGGTCTGGGAGGGAGTTAGGGTGTGGGAGGGAGTTCTGATGAGGTTGGGGAGCAGGTGCGGGTTTGGGGTCTGGGAGGGAGTTAGGTTGCGGGAGGGGGTTCTGACTGGAAGTTGGGGTCTGAGAGGGAGTTAGGGTGCGGGAGGGGGTTCTGACCTGGGGCACTGGGGGTGGGACAAGACGTGATGGCTGCTTCCAGGGAGCCGTGCAGGGCCAGGGCATGCAGAGAGCCTGCCTTAACCCCACTGCGCTGCTGATTGGACGGCCTGGTCAGTGATGCTGACCGGAGCCGCCAGGGTCCCTTTGTGACCAGACGTTCTAGTTAAAAACCCGACACTGGCAACCCTAGCCCCGATCAGTGGCCACTTTTGAACTGGAACTTAGAACTCTGCCCAGGATTGGCCTTCAGAGGAGCTGGCTGTGATCAGGGCCAGCTCTACAGTTTTCGCCGCCCCAAGCAGCGCACCGAATTGCCGCCGTGGACGGTGGGGGAAGTCTCTGCGCCTTTAGGGCGGCAGGCTCAGGCAATTCAGCAGCAGCTTCTATGTTTAGCTGAAGCCGCCCCGGACAGCTAAACATAAAAGCTGCCTACTCCCTGCGCTGCATGGGGGCAAAACAACAGGGACTGCCGCCCCTTGCACAATGCCGCCCCAAGCACCAGCTTGGAATGCTGGTGCCTGGAACCGGCCCTGGCTGTGAGCGAGAGGGAGCCAGGGCAATCCTTCACCCTACATCTGCCCCTGCAGGTCGGCGGGGCATGCGGCTCGGCCAGCACTAGCCCTGCTGAGGCCATTGTCTCCCCCAAAGCCCAGTGATGGTGGTGGTGGCCGGCCCTGGTGTGTCCCACGTGGGGCTTGCAGGAGAACAGGCTGGTTGCCCTGTGTGCCCAATGGGCGGGGGGGAGTCTGACTCCAGGGCCTCGCTCAAGGTATGGGGGCTGGTTTGGGTTTGCCGGGATCCCCCTCCCCTAGAAGCTGTGTGCATAGGGGGAGGGGTGGGGTTGGTGCTTCCCTTTGGCGCTGTGCCGTGGTATGTACCTTGGGCCAGCTTTCACCTTCTGGTCCTGGCATCCTGTGCCCCCCTGGACCCCTCTCTAATCCTGACACCCTGCCCCCCACTCAGGAAACCTCCCTCTAATCCCCACGCCCTGCCCCCCCCCAAACTCCCCATTCTGATCCCAGCATCCTGCTCCACTGCCCTTCCCTTTCCTCAGATGTGTGTGTGGAGCAGCCTGATTCCTCCTGCCACCCTCCAGCCGGTCCACTTGTCTTCTGCACCAGCTGCCCAGGCCATCTCCAATGGCAGCTGATGCCCTGTGGGCCCCTGGGTGGGGCAGGAGCCAAGCCGCCCTTCTAGTCTGGCCCCAGTTTCGGGCCCATGCCCCCCACTTCCTTACAGGGCAGAGAAGGGCAAACGCTGGGTCGCTGCTCTGCCAGCTGCCCTGCAGTGCACTGGAGTGGGGCCAGCCTAGTCCAAGTGACGTGCTGGCTCTGGGGGGATCTGCAGGGCCGGGAGGGGGCTGGACACAAAAACCTTCCTTGTGGCCTGCCCTTGGCATGGGACCCTGGGCGGCTCTGCCCATCAGCGCAGGCGGGTCGGAGGGGCTGTCTGCATCGGGGCCTGCAGCAGTCAGCCGCTGATACCTGGCACAGGACAGGCTGGTACCCGTGTGCCCGTCCTGTCACACCTGCCACAGGCCCCCGGGGCATGTCCTGCCCTGCATGGGTGGGCATCGGAAGGGGATGTGGGGCTGGCAGGGCCCGCTTGGGTCGGCGAGTTCAGTGGTGGCTATCACAGGCCGATCCGTGCCATCACCCAGGGGCAGAGGACGGCGGGGACGGAGCGATGTGGTGCCCGGTGCTGACGGGGCATATCTGCGCCCTGAGCAGGTCTGCCCCTTGGCCGGTTCAAACTCCACCAGTGCTGAGGCACCTTGCACCCCAGGGAGCGTGGGGGCGGGGCAGGATTCTGGGATTCTGCCATCTTCCCGGGTGGGGAAGGTTGGGGATGGTTTGTCATTAATCGGGGGAAGGGGGGACGGGGGTTGTCCCTTTCCCCGCCTGCAGCCAAGAGAGAGCGAAAGCAGCATCATGCTGCACCCACCCCGCGGTATCACCCCACCCATGATCAGTGGATGGGCCCTCTCGGTGTTCCCAGTTTTGAGGGGATGGGCCCAGTCTCTGTACTGCAGCATGTACCTTGTGATGCCAGCTGCCCTGCGCTGAGGGGCAGTGTCCTGGCACGGTGCCCATCCCTGGGCCTTGCTGAGGGAATGGCGAGAGGCCAGCTGTCACCAGAGCCCCTCGGGTGGGGGAGCTGATACCCTACCTTGTCACCCCCAAACTTTGCCTCCCAGGGGGATTGCCCTTAACTTTCTGCGAGTGGTGTCCCCCAGCCCTGGGCACAGACTCCCCCTTCATCCTAGGGCAGAGGGCGTCTCTGCCAGGCATGGGGAAGCCCTCGCACCTGGTGATATGGCCCCTCCGAACATCTGGGGGCTCTGATCAGCTGCATCCCTTGCCCCATCATTAACCCTGTCACTGCCACGCAGCCCCCCCAGCTCTCTGGTGGACGTGGTTTAAAGCAGGCCTGGCACTCCAGTCCAAAGGCCAGCGGTGCCCAGCTGCACCCCTGTGCCCGGGGTGGGATGGGGGGGTATTGCACCTCCATTGCCCACCTTAGGGTGAGGGCCAAGGGTATCTGTGTGGGGAGGGAACTGGGGGCTGGCCAGAGGTACCCAGTGCTGGGCTGGTGGGGAGGAGGGGTGTCCGGGGGAGGGGAGGTAGGTCAATAGAAGGGTGTCTGGGGATAGGAAGAGCAGAGGGGGGAGGAGCTGCTGGGGGCTGGGCTCCTGGGAGCTGAATCTCCCCATGTCACCTGCTGATATCTGAGCAGGGCCCCAGGCTGCTACCCCACCTCCCCCGCTGAGTGCCCCACTGACTGCTCCAGCTGGCAGCCATGGGGCTAGCTTGACAGTTGGGCTGGGCCAGCCCAGCCAGGCCAAGCAGGACAAGCCGGACCTGACTCCTCATGGCATGTGGCTGGCAACTGATCCCCTGCTAGGGGGGTAGGGAGGGGAGGGCAGCAGCGGGGCAGGCCAGGGGGTGCCCAGGAGGGGTTTGTCTATCAGGGCTGAGGGTCACTGGGCAGCTCCAGGCTCTAAGAGCCCCCAGCCCCCCGCCAGGTGGTCCTTGCCCCTGGGATGGGCATGGTGACTGGCAGAAAGGCCGGGTGCAGGCTGGGCCACGGATTCTGAGTGCCCCCCTCCCTCCAGGTATGGCTGGCAATCCGTGATGAGCTCCCTGCTGCCCCGGAGCTGTGCCCACCCCGAGGGCACAGGACAAGGTTCCAACAGTGGGATTGGCCCCTCCCTAGCGCTGGATCCCAGTGGCCACCACAGCCAGCTGCAGGGACGGGCTCCCAGGCGAGGGGGCACCATGGCTGCATGAGAGCAAGCCTAGGAACCCGCTCAACCCTCCTGGGGGAGGCAGGACTATCCTCCATTAGACAGGGGGAAACTGAGGTAGAGACTGGGTGGGGCCTGTGTCTCAGAGGGCAGGTGCTAAGCACTCTTGAATGTTGCCCCTGTAAGGTGTCTCAGCTCAGGCCCCCCCAAAAACTGTGCGTACAGAATGACTGGAATCCAGCGGCACGAAGCTGCCTGGCCTCTAGTGCTAGGGCAGGGATCCACACCCCAGCCCCTGGGCACCGCCAGAGCCCCCTGTGGGGCTCTCACCTAGAGGGCAAGCCCTGGGCATTCACCCTCTCAGCTGGGCGAACTCGCCCCACCTCACGTCGCTGAGGGAGCGCGGTGTGCGGGTCTCCTCTCCACCAGCTGAAGGGCGTCACGCAGGATAGTGCAGGCCGGACCCCGAGTGTTATCTGGGTTTGATGGACACCTGCCCCAGCCCACTGGCCCCCGGGGTCACTTCTGGCCCCAGCTTCTCTCCAGTCCCCGTGGGGGGAGGGATGGAGGCGGGCGGTGGGAGTGGCTGGGGGTGTGGCAGGGGTGGGCGGGGGAGACCCGGCTCTTTACATTCCTGGACCCGGCAGGGGCTGCCCCCGCCAGGCAGCTGCTCTCAGAAAGGTCACACAGCTGCTCCTGCTCCACGCAAAGCCAGGTGACGCCCTCCCAGCCACCCGCCTACAGCTCTGCCACAGGCTTCGGGAAGCGTGTGCTGGGAGGGAGCCCCCAGGAGACGAGGTGAGTGCCAGCCCCAGCGGGAAGCCCTGCAGCCTGGCACCGAGGTGCCAAAGGGACAGGGCACCAGCCTGTGGGTCCTTTGGGTGGCTGATGCCCTGCAGCCTGGCACCAAGGGAGCAGCTCCCATGGACCTTTGCTTTACCCCCGCTGCTCCCCTAGGCCAGCCCAGCACGCTCCCTCCAGGGCTACCTGTGCTGGGGCAGCTACTAGGGCAGGGCAGCAGGGGGTGCTGGCCGGTGGGTCACAGCCCCTTGTTCGACTGGAGATCACCCACGGGGTGGGACCACCCAGGCCACGCGGCCCTTCTCCTTTGTCCTGCTGTGACTGTACCAGGCGGCGGAGCTCCCCCTCCCCCACATTGCGCCCCCAGGGCTGTGCCCATCACCCGTATTCCTCCGCTCAGCATCATCCCACTGCTTCCTATTCATCCCCTGGTTCCCCCTTCCGTGGTCCCGTCCCCTGCTCCCATGGCTCCGGGGCAGGGCCTGGTGGCACAGAGCCTTGCAGCTGTCCCATCTCCCCTGCGCTAGTTCTCCATCCTCACTGCGTCTCCAGCCGCGGTGCTGGGCACTGCCCCGTGTCCCGTCTCCCGTCTCCCCTGCACTAGTTCTCCATCCTCGCTGCGGTGCCGGGCCCTGCCCCGTGTCCCATGTACCCTGCACTAGTTCTCTGTCCTTTCTGGGCTTTCCTTACTTCATGTCACCTGGACAGTGTCATTACTGGTGATTGCATCAGTTGGGGGGTGGAGGGGGAGGGTTTGTTTATTTGGAGGGGGTGGAGGGGGAGCGACTGCTTGCTCTGCGGGTGCTCCACGCTGGCGCAGACGGAGCCAGTCTGGAAACAGACCTGGAGCCTCAACAGCTGCGAGGGTGGGCTGGGACCTGCAGTCCTGGCAGGAGGCCCAAGGCAGGAGGGGCCCAGGAGGCTCCACGCAGCCTATCAGGGCCCCCCAGGCTGGCACAGCCTCCAGCTGGGCTCAGCTGACTGGGACTGATAATCAGTCAGGTCCGGGTGGCTGTGTGAGCAGAGACCTGCGGGTGCCACTCCTCCTTTAACCCTCCCAGTGCTGGAACCCGGGGCGGAGGGGGGAATCACACCCCTGCCCTGCCCTATTTCTGGAATCCCCTCCCGTTCTGGGGTGTTACCTTGAGCCTCTTCCTCACTGAGGGCTGGTGCCTTGGCCTGGCCAGCCAGGGTCTGATGCACCCAAGTGGGGAGTGGGTGGTGGGGATTGTGGGCCAAGCCCTGGCAGATGCAAGGGCCCTGGATGCAAAAGGTGCAAACTCACCCAGACTCTGAGTCACTCTGAGCAGCTGGGCAGGGGAACTCCCCCGGCTCTAGAGAGGGACTTGCCGTATAGATGCCATGGAGCCCGAGCTTGTCACCTGACAAGCCAACTTCTGCCAGGGTGGCCTAAACCGGCTCTGCGGCTCCTGTGCACCTGGCTGAAGTTCAAGGGCTTCTCCAGGGACATTAGCACCACGTTGCCGCACAGGAGCCTGGGCTGGTCCCCAAGGACTTGTGCCGGCCCCTGGGAGAGCTGGCTGAGACCCCCCCAGGCGCCCAAGAGCCACAGGCTGGGAATGGTGCTCAGGCCTTGAAGCCGCGACTTCACTGGACACCTGTGCACGTGAAGCCGATAGCAAGAGACACTCTAACAAAGAACAGCTGCTGCTCTGGGGACCTGGCCGTGCGTGACAGTAGGAGAATCAGGGCTGGCCCCAATGCCTCAGTGCGGTGTGAGGGGGCGCTGTGCTGCAGGGAGCGGGGTGGGGCTCAGTAGAGGGTGTTCTCCTCCCACAGTTAGTGCTGACCCTAATATCCCAGCAAGCATCAGGGGGCGCTGTGCTGCCAGGAGACTCACTAGGGGGCGCTCTCCCCTGGCAGGCAATGTTGGTCCCAATGGCCCAGTCCTGCACTAGGGGGCGCTGTGCTGCCCGGAGACTCACTAGGGGGCGCTCTCCCCTGGCAGGCAATGTTGGTCCCAATGGCCCAGTCCTGCACTAGGGGGCGCTGTGCTGCCGGGAGACTCACTAGGGGGCGCTCTCTCCTGGCAGGCAATGTTGGTCCCAATGGCCCAGTCCGGCACTAGGGGGCGCTGTGCTGCCCGGAGACTCACTAGGGGGCGCTCTCCCCTGGCAGGCAATGTTGGTCCCAATGGCCCAGCCCCGCACTAGGGGGCGCTGTGCTGCAGGAGGTGCCATTGTTTGCATGAAGCCTACAACTGAGGTCCTGCCTGCTTGGTGGCCATTAAGGATCCCAGGGTGCGTTTGCAGGCATCCAGGAGCTACCTCCGTGTCCTGGCCAAGTCCCACTGGCCGTGATTCCACTTGACTCCCTTTAATTTCAGCTGGACAAAGGATTCTTATTCACTTCCTCTCCTAAAGTGCTCTGTGACGTTACTGCTCGCTGGGACGGCAGCGGCGCTGCACCCCAGCAATGGCTGCAGGAATCCCTCAAGGGTCAGCTTGTAATCGGTGTATTAATCATGCTGGGATCCTTGCAGTATCACTGTGCTCCCTGGCCCACGTGTCCTTCCCCGCCTGGCTCCCTGTACTGCGGTCAGCTCTGCCTTACCCCTGCTGGCTCTGCCCATGGCGCTGTTTCCCTCACCAACCTCCTGGCAAGACCTAGAGACACCCCTCCTGATGCCCCTGTGCTGGGTTAAATTGCTGCCCTGGGAGGAGGAGTTGAGCTGGGGGACCAGTGGGAGAAGGGAGATGGAAACAGAGCAGAGAGCTGCACAGAGGGGATGGCGCTTGCACCGACAGGCACCAGAGGTCAGAAAGGGCACAGAGCTGAGCCCAGGGCTGGAGGAGCAGAGGCGGCAGCGGGGGAGAGCCGTACAGGGCGGCTACTCCAGACAGGGGACGCTGCAGTGGAGGAGGCATTCTCCTGCACAGAGAGCTTGGCATTCAGGGACCCGGCCACGTACAAGCTGCAGTAATAGCTTTTGGCCACGTGGGAGCCCTGGAAGAATGATCAGAGCGGAGGACTGGCAGCCAGGATGCCCAGGGACTATCCCTGGCTCTGCCTTTGGCTCACTGGGTGACCTTGGGCAAATCATGGCCCCACTCTGTGCCTCAGTTTCCCCATTGGCAAATGGGGCCCATCCTACTCTCCCAAGGGGACTGCAAGGTGTCAAGCTCATTGAGATTTCTGGAGGGGAGTCGTGCTGCTTGTGCTGGAGGGACCCAGGCATGTGTCTCTTTCAGCATCAGGCTGTCTCCTCCCCCTCCCCCTTTCTGCCCCTTCTGCCCCAGAGCTTGGCAGTGGCAGAGGGGAGAGCTTTCACTGGGCCCAGCCCATTTGGATTGGGCAAGAATCAGCCAGAGGCATTGCCCCAAAGTGAGTCCCAGAGCTCTTGAGGGCTGGAAAATCCCCAGCCCCATTTGCTGCTGGCTGAGCTGGTGCCCCTTCCCCCACTCAGCGGATCCCTGCGGCGGTGGGGTTGGGGGGCCCTTCTCACGCTAACCCCAGATGCCGAAAAGCCAGTTCGGATCATTTCCAGCTCAGCAGGCTCAACTGAAAACTCCGGCTCCTCCGCCCCAACCTCTGCCCCCTTCTCAAATTCTCCCATCTGCATCACGTCCTTGGGTCATACCTGCTCCTACCCCTGGGCCAGGGCAAATGTGAAACCAATTACTCACTTCCCTGCTTTGCACAGCCCCTCACCCTGCTCTCTGCAGCCCTGGCTGGTCCGGCTCCATGCTGCTCTGCCGGCCTGGGGAGATCACCCCGTCCCTCGGGCCAGCCCTCTCCCAAGGGCCTGGGCCCCCTTCACTCCACAGGGAGGTGGTGCCGTGTCTGAGGGACAGCGAAGGCCATTCTGCCACACTGTCAGCATCCCTGCTCCCATTGCCCTGTTCCGGGGAGGAGCGGCCTCCCCTGAGCGGATCGCAGGACGCGGGGTGGCTCGGTGCCCAGAGCTGGGTGCAGTTGACGTTCTCCAGCTGGCCCTGGTCACCTCAAGGGGGCATGGAGGACTTGAGCATGGCTGAGCACCCACTGCCCTCGGTCAGCCGGCATAGGCTGGGCCTGGGGCCTCTGCCTGGTTTTGGAAGATCCCAGCTGGTTGCCCAGGCTCAGAGAGAGTCAATGCCCGGGCGATTCAGGAGTTATCAGTGGGTCCTTGTTCTAGACTTTTCCCCTCCCACGGCTATTGATTAATTCCTGAAATGCTTTAAAAATTCCACCCATTGATTGGAAAGCTCCTGCATTGTTAATTGGTCGCATGGGTGAGCTGGAAACCATCACCCATCTTAAACACTCAGTAACAATTGCTCGCTCACCTTCTGTGGTGGGTCGCAAAGCGCTTTACCAAGCTGAGTGAGCACTGTAACAAACTGTTCAACTGTGTGCCATATGCACTATACTGCTAACAGACAATGGAGATTCTCCTCTACACCAAGTGGCAGGAGCCAATGCTTTTGGGACAGGATAATATGAACTGCCCTGTGCAGGATGGTAGCAGGTCCTGGGTGGTCATGGATACTAACCCCATTCTACCAAAGGAGAAACTGAGGCACAAAGTGATTTTATGTGACTCAACCAAGCTCATACAGCAAGTCAGGGATCGAACCCAGGTGTCCGGCTGCCTCCCCAGATCAGTCCATGTGAATTGTTTAACCTGCCGGGACCCAAGCTCAGGGTTCCACAGTTGGTGACATCGTTAACGTACAGTCCTTAGGAGAAGGCCCAGCTGGCCTCAGGCTCAGGCAGGTGAGTGGTGACTTGCAGCGGGTTCCTGTAGGTGGCTGTAGGGGGGTGTTGTTAGGGCAGCAGAACGTGCTGGCTTCTGTTCCCAGCCGGGCCACTGACTCACTGTGTGACTGTGGGCAAGTCCCTTCCCCCCTCCATGGTTTGGGGGCAGGGAGGGGCCATGAACCATCAACCCTTCGCAGCTGGTTCCTGGATGCTGGGACCTATGGCTGGTGGGTATGTGTCACCCGTGCTCCTGGCTGCAGTGAGGCGGCCCACAGAAGAACCTAGGCAGATCAGCTGAACTGTTCAAGTGTATCTCATTAGCTCTATACTGCTGCAGCTAAGGGAGAGTCTCCTTTACATCAAGTGATCCAGGCCTAGTGACAGAAAGGTCCTGGTTTTCTCTCCCCACTGCTGGGCATTAAGCCTGGGTTGGCCAAGGAGGCAGGTCCCATTTGGGGATCACTTTGCCCCACGGTTCTCAATGGTTAAATGAGGTGAGGAGAACAGGGGACCTGGCTTCACCCTCTTCCCAGCGCCGGCTGTGGGGAGCGGGGGGGGGCTGTTGACCCATCCAGGAACGGCCCAAAGGGGTGACACACTGCTGCCTCTGCCCCTCCAGCACAGCTCCCCCTACTGCCACACCAGGGAACTGCGATCAGCAGTGACTCAGAGACAAGAGCGCCCCCTACTGAGCCTCCCAGCCCACTCCCTGCAGCAGGGCATGGTGGGGGCAGGGCTGGCTCAGAGGGGAGAGCGCCCCGACTCCTTGCAGCGAGTGGCCCTTCGGGCGCTCTGTTGGCTGGCGCGTTCAGCAGACCTGTTCCCTGGTTTCGCTGTCTCGTGTGCAGAGGGAGTTTTGCGCATTTCAGTTCTGACCTGGTGGACACGATTTCCGGGGCTCTGCTGGGTGGGTGGGGCAGCACCTTCGCTCAGCACCCCTGCCCTGTCTGATACCTCCTGAGCAGGCTCTGGGGAGAGGAGCCCTTTTCCTCAGCCCCTCTGGGCAGCCCCACAGCTGTTACCAGGTGCATCCCAGCATCACAGCCTGCAGGCCTGTAGAAAGGCCTCTGGTGCATGTCTACAGTGTGATCCACTGCCCCTACTGGATGGAATCAGAACGGCTCAACTGTGTGTCCTAGCCCCCGTACCACCTGTGGCTAGTCTCCTTTAGCTCCAGTTGCAGGAGCCTGGTGGCGGGGAGCCTGGTCCCTGTTCTGAGCGGTGGCACCGTGACAACCATGACAGCCACTGGCAAGATACAGGGGCCTCGGGCTCTGTTCAGGACCCCCCAGTCCCATCATTAGCCTTCCAGCCTAGCCCTGCTGAGCCCCCGCCCAAGTGCACAGGAGTGGGGGGAGGGGGAGACAAAAAGCCCAATTTCCCTCCCGGAGCCTGGTGAAAAACACTGTGTGGGGGGGGGCAGGCGGGGGGGCTTTCTGCCTTTGTGCCAACCCGGCTCCAGTCCTGGCAGGCTCCCAGGGCCCCCCGCGGCTCGTTCACTCTTTTCTTCCCCCTCCCAGGCCCGAGTCTCTTTCAGCACCAGCCTGTCTCCTCCCCCCGCCCCCTTTCTGCCCCTTCTGCCCCCTATTAAAAAGCTGCTGAGCGGGTCGCTCCTTCTCCGCGCCTGGGACCCGGGCGCCCTCCCTAGCGGCTGGGTAGGTGCTGGCCTCCCGCGGGGGGGCACGCCTGGCTCCGGGGTGGGTTGGGGAGGGGACGGGGCCACGGAAGGAGGGACCAAGACAAGGACCAAGTCCCCGGAGGCTGCGGGGGGAGGGAAGAGCCGGATCCCAGATCCCTTCCCCGGGGCAGTTTCCTTCCCTCTCTCCCCCGGCACCTGCCGCCCCCAGCCCGGATCGCGGCTCCCCCTGCGCCCCAGCTCCAGGCCCGCTCCCCCGCCAGCCCCCCGCTGCTCCCTTCGCGCCAGAGTGGCGCTGCGTGGTGCTCTGCGCTCAGGCGGGGCAGCCCACCCCGCGCGCCCCGCTGTCGCCCCCCGCTCTCAGCTGCCGCCCCCCTTGCCTTGCAGAGCCCGGGCGGGGCTGGCCAGGATGGCGGAGAACGGGCTGCGGGACAAGGTGCTGAGCCTGGACTCCATGAACCCCTGGGTCAAGCGGGTGGAGTACGCGGTGCGGGGCCCCGTCCTGGTCCGCGCGGTGGAGCTGGAGGAGGAGCTGAGGCAGGTAAGGGGCAGAGCTGCCCCCTGGATCGCTCTCCTGGGGCCTCACCCCCTCGCTGCCCCAGCTGTCCCGGGGGGTTGGATCGGGGCAGGGACCTGCGGTGCTCTCTGTACAGCGCCTGGCACCGCGCGGCCGCCCACTCTCAGGGGGCCTGGGGCGCTGCTGGAACACACACAGTGTCATTAATAAGAGTTAGACCCCCCCCTCCGCGGGCTAGGCGGGCATCACCATGGGCAGGTTCTCTCAGCAATGCCCACTGGCCTCCCTGTGCCCCCCAGTGCCAGGACCGCCTGCCCCCTGTGCCCCCCCAGTGCCTGGGCACCATGCCCCCTGGGCCCCCCAGTGCCTGAGCCCCCTGCCCCTGGGTCCCCAGTGCTTGGGCACCATGTCCCCTGTGCCCCCAGTGCCTAAGCCCCCTGCATGGGCCCTGCCCCATGAGCCCCCTCCCTGGGTCTGATCCTGAGCGAGCCCCCCCAGCTCCTCTTGAAGCCCATGGGAAGCGTCTCTTGGGTGTGGGCCCTGCGTTCCTCTGAGAGAACTGCCCAGCTCCTCTGACAGCTGCCTTCCAGTCCCTGCGTCCCTGGCACCATGTGGAACAGGCTGAGGGCAGGAGGGTGCCCAGCTGCTGAATTCTTGACTGTGCGCTGGGAGCACAAAGTCTTGAGCAGACACCTGGAAGTTGCCTGGGACCAGCCGGGTGGTGGGTGTATATGGAACAAGTAGCTGCACTTAGTGCCCTCATCCCAGAGCCCTGTGCAGCCCCTGGAGGTGCATTTCCCAGGATCCCGCCGGCATTCCTGAAATGCAGCCACGTCCGGGGTGGAAAGGGGGCAGCGTGCAGTGAAGCTGGGCAGTGGGCCAGAGAGAGAAGACAGACTCCACGTGGAAGTGCAGAGGGAGGTCAGGAGTGACCTGTGACTCCCTGGGTTCAGTTTTGCTAGCCCAGTGTCACGGAGCGTGGGGGAGTCAGGGCCCTGCACCCACCACCCTGTGTAGTGGGACCAGGAAGGAGCACAGGGTTCAAAGGTGGCACCTCCGGTGGCACAGGGCCCCTAGCACTGCAGTGGGGCATTAGAGTCTGTGTGGGCTCTGGGGAGAGCGCTCCCAACCCCTACTAAGGCCCCAGTGGGGTTCCCAGCAGCACAACGCCCCCTGGCACCGGCCTGGGGTGCTCACTGGCTCAGCGAGCGAGGCTGCTGATGGGCCATGGCAGCAGGCTACCAAGCCTGCAGGGGGAGGAGGAATTCCCCCTCCTGCCCTGGGGCTCGCCCCCTGCCATTTCTGTGGCCGGGTGCTAGTCCAGGCACTGAGGAGCTGATGGGCAGGGGAGACACTGGCCAGCTCTGGGGCGGGGCCTTCTCTCCTGAGGGGATGGAACAGGACCCCATTGCCTGCCACACTGACAGATCCCACCGGACCCCCGGGCTTGCCACACTGGCCATGGCCTCATCCGGCACCATGTCTGTTTCTGCCCAGTCAGGCCACCCCACCAGCTGGAAGGTGAGGCAGGGGCGGGGCCAGTCACCAGGGTTACGTTTGCACCTGGGCGTGTACTCTGCACACCTGGGTGCAGGTGTCTCCCTGTCTTGATATGGGGGCTCAGTTACATAACCTGGCTCCGATCCCTATCTCACTCTTCCTCTCTCCTTCCTCTGTCCCGGGCCAGGACCCAGAGGGAGGCAGGAGGCCCCCAAAAGGAGGTGATCCAGGGCTGCTGGTCCGGGGGGTAGCTCTGTGCGGGCAGGGGGCTCAGCGAGGTGCCGTCCATGCCCGCTAGGCTGGGCTGTGTCTCACTTTCTGGTGCACGTGCTAGTGGTGGCGATGTGCGTGCAACGGCGTGGCTTGGGGGCATTACGTAAGAGTCACAGCCCAGGCAAGCTCCATGCCCCCTCGCCAGGGAGGGCCGCTCACTTACAGTGAAGGGCAGCTGGGGACGTCTCTCCTGCCCTGCCAGCATGTCAGCTATTGACAGCAGCAAGCTCTGGGCCGATCCTGGCACTGTCTGGTCTGGCAGGTGCAGGCAGGCGTGCAGGAGACACCAGGACCGGGGCTTTGACAGCCTCCTTCACCCTGGCACAGGACATCAGACCCGGCAGCAGCGCCAGCCTGACCTAACACAATCCTCTGTCCAGGGCCGGGAGTGGCCGACAGCCCAGGCAGGGCTTAGGGGGTGCAGTGGCACTGGGGGCTGAAGAGCCAATGAGATGCTCCAGGTCTGTGTGTAACCCCGGCCCTGGCTGAGACCGGTAGCTGCAGAGTCAATCTGTGAGCACTTCAGGCTCCAGAAAACCCTATGCATGGGCACCTGCAATAACTTGTCAACACCCGGGCTGGGATTTGAATCCTCTCGCTCCAAATACCCAGGCCCTGCCACTTGAGCTAGAGGAGAATCTCCTTGAGCTGTGAGCAGTACGGGGCCAATGACACAGAGCTGGGCAGTGCTGAGTCCATGCAGGAGAGGGTACTGGGATGTCTGTGTAGTCTCACCAGCCAGGCCTCCCATCCCCTCTGTCACAAAGTCCCTAGGCGATGCTCTGGAGCTGCTCTCCACAAAGCCAGGCAGGACTCTGGGGAGCCTCCTCTCCCTCGGAGAGACTGTCTTCACCTCCTGGGTCTCTCCTTGGAGCATTCAGCATCCTCTGCCCCTCCGTGCGCTTCCCACAGCGAGTCCGCCGAGGCGGGGTCCTGGGGAAGCCACAGGGTCCTGCACCCCCACTTTGCAGTTAGACGTGACTCAGCCAGTAAAACAGAGGTTTATTCGATGACAGGAACAGGGTCTAAAACAGAGCTTGTAGGTACAGCGAACCAGACCCCTCGGCCGGGTCCATTCTGGGGGGCAGTGAGCCAGACCCCCAGGTCTGCACTTCACTCCTTGTCCCCAGCAAGCTCCAGACTAACAACCCCCTCCAGCCCCTCCTCTCTGGCCTTTGTCTCTTTCCCGGGCCAGGAGGTCAGCTGATCTCTTTGTTCTCCCCCACCTTTAGCATCGCCTTGCAGGGGGGAGGGCCCGGCCATTAGTTGCCAGGCGACAGAGGGTCAGCCAGGAACTGAGGCCCCCCCACAGTATTCAGATAAACATTAAGAACAGCCCCACTTCCTCACATCCTCCCAACAGGCTGTGGTGCTCCCCTGCCCAGTGACTGCTGCATGCTGTGCAGTGCCCGGGGCAGAGGCTGTGCCCTCTGCAGTTAGTGGCAGCAGGCTGGGTATGCCCCTGGCTGGGAGGGTTCCTCTGGCACCAGCAGGTTGTGCTTTCCCAGGTCTGTGGCCTGCGCTGCATGGCATGGTGCCACCTTGCCAGCTGCTTTGGCTGCCTCTCCTGCAGCTCGCGGCCCAAAGGAGCCTGTCTCGCTGCCAGCCTCCAACCAACACCACAGGGGATGGCCCGGTCCCCTGCACGGCCTCCCGCCTGCCCTGGACTGTGGCCAGCTGGCTCGGCACGTGTCACGTCTCCACCACAGAGCCCACGTTCCCAGGTCCATGCCATTGCTCTGCACACACGTCCCTGCCCGGGCTCTGGGCTCAGCCCCCTGGGGGCCCCAGGGCAGCGGAGGAGACAGCCTGTCCCATCCCAGCACCTGGGACACGATGGGGCCCGCTCTCCCTTTCGCCCTGACCCTGGGAGCTCCTGGGCCCTGGGAGGGGCAGCACAGGGCAGAGGGCGGCATGGGGCGCTCTCAGTCAGTGCAGGCCCCAGGGTGGCGCTAGGGGGCGCTGTGCTGCAGGGCGGGGGTGGATCAGTAGGGGGCGCTCTCCCCTCTGGATGCAGGCAAAAAAAGACGAGAAGATACCCCGGAACCCACCTGACACACCCCCCTGGGAACCCGCCTCCACCACCGGGAACCAGCCGATCGCCCGCCCGGGAACCTCAGCCTGCACCTCGCCAGCTCCTGCGGAACCAGGCCGCAACCCCCTGGAAACCCAGCCTCACCACCCCTGGGAACCCAGCCGACACCACTCTCACCTAAGGGTTAAACGCCAGGGCATCTGCACGACCCCCTCCGGGAACCCACCTGCCACCGGCCCCCGGAACCCAGCGCGCCCCGACTAACGATCCCAGCCTCTACCCCAACCCTGGAGACCCAGTCGGCCACCCCACTGGGAAACCCTGCACACCCCATCCGAACCCAGCCTGCACCCCCATGGAACACCAGCCTGCACCTCCCCTGGACCCAGCCTGCTGCCCCCCGGAACCCAGCCCTGCCACCCCTCCGGGAACCCAGCCTGCCCCCCGGGAGAACCCAGTCTGCCACCCCCTGGGAACCCAGCCTCGCTCCCCTCTGGGCCACCCACCAGCCACCCCCGACGCCGGGAACTGTCGCTGCAACCGCCAGACCCAGCCTTGCATCCTAGCCCAGGAAACCAGCCTGTGCCACCCCGCCTGGCACCCAGTCCTGCAGCGCCATGCCCCCCCTAGCACGCCCACCCTTCCACCGACCACCAGTGTACTGCCCACCCCCTCCTCCAGCCCAGCAAGGAATCCCCCTCCCAGAAATGCTGTCCCACCCCTAGCCTCAGCCCAGGGCGCTCCAGCCCCCACACCCATCACAGCAGAGTCCACATCTCCATACAAACACCTGCAGGGGCGTGTCCAGAGCCACATGGGCATCTGTTTTGGCTGAGGCCCCAGGCCGGCCGCTCGGAGCGCACTGTGCCCACAGGCTGGGCACAGCCTGTAGCTCGCGTTGCTCAAGGGTGCCCCGAACAACAAAAAAGCAGGACCCTGGAATGGTTAAAAGCGCTGTGTAATCTACCGGTGCTTCTGGGGGGATGATTGGGGGAGCTCCCAGCTTATACCCCCAATCCCTTCCCCAGAGGCGCCAGTCTGGGCGGTGGGTGTACAGAAAAGCTGTCCCGTTCCCTGCAGGGGCCGACAGCAATGTCGCCAACCAGCGAGCACTAACCCCTCCCATGCAGCCCCCGCAGCCAGGCCCCAAGGGCAGTCAACCCCTGGAGCCCTCGCTCACCAGCAACCCCCAGCCTCGCACCCCATGCCCCTAGCTCGGGTCTCTCCCTCACCATCGGGCCTATACTGCCAACCCCGGCATCGAGAATCATCCGCCAGGATGGCCCGTACTCGAAGAAGGCGGACGGGGGGCATCCCTGCCAACCCGGACAACATCTACCTCTACAGGTGCAGACCCGTCATGGTAGGTGCCTTCTCCCCCGCAGCAGCGGGCACACGCGGGGGGTGCAGGCTGGGACCGAGGGGCATTCAATAGAGCTGGTTTGTGGGGGAGCCAGGACGGGGCGGCCTGGGAGTGGAGGGTGCCACCGCAGAGTGGGGACGAAAGAGCCCAGGGCTGGGAGAGCAGGGGGCTGCGGTCCGGATGAAGGGGCACCGGCAGAGTTGTGGTTGGGGGGGAGCCCAGGGCTCGGGAGAAGCAGGGGCCCTGCGGTCAGGAGTGAGGCACTGGCAGAGCTCAAGCGGGTGGGGCATCGGGCCCTGCCTCCCCTTGGGACTCTACTCTCTCCGTCCCTGAGCTCTCGGTCCCGGTGCCCAGGGAAGAATTGCCTCGTCGAATCTGGCGCCTGTTGCTGATGCCCCAGAGCTCCAGTCCCCCTCCCTCCGAGCCCATCCCTCCTCCCCCCACCACTCTTGCTTACGCTCAGTCAGTGCCCAGTGGGTGGACCCAGCTCTCATGCCAGCATTGCTCGGCACTTCGGCAGCCCACAAAGGGCTCCTTTGTGCCCATGCTTGGCACACCTAAGCAGACATGGCAGCCACAGGCCTGCGGAACGTCAAGGCTGGGATAAGTGGTGGGAGGATGATAGGAGTGGGGGCAAGGAGGTGATGGGATGCTGCATCCAGTACCTCTGTGAGGGGCAATGCAAGGGCAGGCGCCTGACCCCTGCCGCTGCCCCTGTCAGCGGAGCGGGGTGGCTCCAGGGGATGAAGCGGTTCAGTAGCATGCCCAAGCACAATGGGCCCTCTTGGGTTCAGCCCTCACGGTAGCCCTGCTGCCCCTGGGGGGAGCCCGACGCCAACTCTATGCTCTGCCCTCCACCGCTAGCCAGTGACCCCTGGTCCGCCCGCTCGCCCGCGCCGCCCATCCCCTACTCTCCCAGCCCCCATGCTGAAGCGCTGGTGTCCAGGGAGAGGCGCCCATCACGGACAGGGGTGATGATCCCCATCCCCAATACCTCCGCTCTACACTCAGCTGCACGCTTGAACTGAACGCCGTGCAGGTCAACTACTACCTGGACGAGAGACGCTGGGCGCTGGACGTCGGGGAGCTGCGGGCCGAGGCATGCTTTTCAGCGCCCCGTGGGCACTGCCAGCCCACGTGCCTCATCATCACCCTGGAACGCCACGGTACCACGGGCAGAAATGGAACGGGGGCTTTGTCCTCCAGGGGGCCCGGCTCCGATATCCAGCCCAGGCGCAGGGACTGGCTGGCTCAGTGGGTGCAGGAATGGGAACTGGGGCTCTCCAGAGGTGCCCAGCGAGCACTTCTGCACCTACCTTTAAACCATTAACCTGGCTCTTAACAAGCGCCAGCTTCCCCCACAGCCATGGGGCTGGGTACTGGAGGTCAGAGCAGGTGCCAGGTCCGGAACAGCAGAGCCCCCAGCCATGGGTGTGCGAGGGGTTACAGCTGGCACGTGGGGAAGCCAGAACTCCTGGTTCTATCCTAGACCGCCTAGCTTTGGTGACCTGGCCCGCTGGTCCTCCGCGCACCTTCACCGGGGTCCAGCCTGGCTTCCGCCCCTGGGAACGCCAGGTTGCTGCGCCCGCAGGGAACCCAGCCTCCACCTTCGGCCCCCCCAGGAACTCAGCCCTCCTCCCAGGAACCCCACACCGTTGCCCCTGCCCCCGGGAACCCAGCCGTTCCAAAAAAAACCGCCGATCCCACCTCCCAGGAACCAGCCCGGCTGCCTGCTGCTATCCCCCCGAGGAACCCAGCCTGCGCCCCCCCAGGGAACCCAGCCTGCCAACCCCACCCCCGGGAACCCAGCCTGCCCATCCCATCCCGGGAACTTCAGACTGCGCCTGCCACCCCCACCCCACCGGACCCAGGGGTGACCTGATGACCGCAGCGGCCTGGAAGGCTTTGAACTCTGTGGGTTGGCAGAGGAAAGGGCAAGGTGACCCTTGCCTGGGGCAAACTGGCACCCTACATTGTGAGGGTAGTAGGAATGGGCCATCCAGGCAGTGCGTGCCCACGTCTGGCCATAAATGCCGCCCAGTGCGGACGGAGGATCGATTGGGGGCCAGGAGGTACTGGGCCGACCTGGTCCGCGTGCAGAGCGTTCCCGCGGTCCCAGGGTGGGTGAGGCAGGGTGGGAGGCAGAGAGCTGCCTGGCTGGCCAGGGCCCTCTAGTCTCCCTGATGGCTTGTCTTCAGCACAGGCCAAGCCAGAAGCCGGAAAGTCATCGAGGACGGTCCATCAAGTTTTGCGGTGGGAAAGGAGCAGCTCTTCCTGATGCGAGCTGCTGAGGGCGAGAGCTGCTCCCAGCCCCTGCTGTCCTGCCTGGGCCCGAGGCGTTCTCTGGACCAACCCGGGCCCCACCCAGGGGGCTGGCAATCTTGGGGGCTGCCTCCGCCCGGGAAGGAGTGGGGTGGGGCTGTGGGTCGCATGGGGTAAGGTTGGCATCGGCCTGGCATGGCGTAGGCTTGGCCGATCCTGAGGCAATCAGCACATGAACCAAACATCTTAATGAGATCATCTCCGACCTGGAGACTCCAGAACTCCTGAGCACCCCAGACCTGCTGTGGCCGGTGTTCGTGAGCGACCCCCCCCTCTGCTCTGCAGGTTATCAGGACACACGTCTACGCCGAGGGCGTCCGAGTTCCGTACTCCTTCAAGGAAAGGTCTTTTGAGATGGCCCACTACTCACAAGTGGGGAGCTGTATCCTTCCACCCATCTCCATGGCTCATGGGAAGTGAGTCCCTCCCACTCTCCCACCCCACGTCTGCCCCCCCCTCGGCGGTTTGGCCCGAGGGCAGGGGAGCGCACGCCGCGTGGAAAACCCCTGCGCCTGCCTGTGTGGCTGTGCCCTGCCATGGGCCTAGGAATCCTGCCACTGGCCGGGACAAGTGGGCCCTACTCCCGGCCCACCCCCACCTGGCTCCCGGGGCAGGGAGGAAGGCCGGGGGGATATAGGTCCATGCCCCAATGGGCGAGCGCTGTGTCCGCAGGGGACTATGCGCCAGGGAGGCCAGCTGAGTAGGGAGCTGGCAGCTCAGCGGCTCAGGCCCTGCCTCGGACCCCTGGCCACGCCCTCGGGCAGTTCTTGACCCCTGAGCTGAGTCCCAGCCGAGCTGCTCACCAGACAGTACATGCAGCCAATGGCCCGCATGCTTCATGCCTCACGGAAGCATACATTCGGGCGGCGCCAGGAGACGGGCCCGCTCGCCACCGGGGTCCCTGAGACTCGCGCCCACAGGGGGTGCCAGCCCATGGGCATGAGGACATCAGGCCCCTGGGCAGCGAGGGCGGTGTAGGGACTCAGTGGAGTGCCTTAGGGGGGAGTAAACAGTGGATCCCCCGAGGCCCGCAACCCCCAGGGGTCCCAGAGGGAGGGAGCAGGCGCCGCTCCCCCCGGGGTTCCCAGAGGGAGGGGGGACCAGGCCCCGCCTCCCCTGATAGGGTCCCAGAGGGAGAGGAGCCAGCCCCTGCCCCCAGGCAACTCCCGAAATGGAAGGGGAGGCCAGGCCCTTGCCCCCCAAGGTCTCTAGAGGGAGGGGATCCAGCCGCTCACCCTGTGGGTTCCAAGGGAGGGGGAGCCAGGCCCTTCCCCCCAGAGGGTCCCCAGAGGGAGGGATCCAGACCCCACTCCCTGCAGGGGTCCCAGAGGGTAGGGAGCGCAGGCCCGCCCGCCGGGTTCCAGAGGGAGGGGGAAGCAGGCCCGCCCGCCCAAGGGCCCAGAGGGAGGGGATCAGGCCCACCCCCCAGAGGGTCCCAGAGGGAGGGGATCCAAGGCCTCGCCCCCTTGGGGTTCCAGAAGGATGGGGGGAGCCAGGCCCCTGCTGCCCCCCAAGGGCCCAGAGAGGAGGGGATCCAGCCCACCCCCTCAGGGTCCCAGAGGGAGGGGGATCCAGGCTCTCGCCCCTGGGGTTCCAAAGGAGGGGAGCCAGGCCCTGCCCTCCAAGGTCCCAGAAGGGAGGGCGAGCCAGGCCTCGCCCCTGGGGTTCGCAGAGGGAGAGGAGCAGGCCCTCCCTCCCGGTCCCAGAGAGCGAACCAGGCCCATCCCCCTAGGGGTCCCAGAGGAAGGGGGATCCAGGCTCCTCACCTCTGGGTTTCAAGAGGAGGGGGAGTCCAGGCCCATCCCCCAGGGGTCCCAAGGGAGGGGGAGCCTAGAGCCCCAGTCTTCACCTCTCGCCCCCCAGGTGTGGGCTCCGTCGGGGGGTAATGGAGGTGGTGAGACGATGGAATCCGAGGCGGTGCAGCAGCAGCTCTCCAAGCTGGTGTCGGTGCGGCTCGTGCCCACCCGGCCCGGCCAGGTGCTCTCGCTGGACGGTTGTCTTATGAATCCGCCGAACCCTGCTGAGCCTCGTACCAAGCTTCATCCGGGTAAGTTTTGTGGGGTGGGCTGCAGCAGGCCTCCGAATCCCGGCCACGCAGCCGCGAGCTCTTCCCTGAGGGGCACCCCCCCACCAGCGCCCATATGGCATTCTCAGCCGCAGATTCACCAGCTTGCCCTCCTGCAACCAGGCCCTTTCCCCCCAGGGAAGGCCCCATACTCCCCACCTTCCTCGCACCAACCCCAAGGGCCTCTCCCCCACCCTGCAGGTCCCGCTATATCCAATGCCTGTGCCCATTTCCCCTTTGCCTGCCAGCCCCCCCTTTCTCCTGCCCCATCGGCACCCCTGCCACTCAAGCAAGCTGTGCTGCTCTCGGCCCACAAGGAGAAGCAGGCATAACTGAGCGACCTGGCCCACAAAGCACAGCTGACCCAGGAGAATCTTCACCAGTTGCCCGGATCCACTTAACCTCCTGTGCAGGGCGCCATGTACTCCTGCCCGCAGGATCCAGCATGCCCACCAGGCTGTGCAGGAGGCCCAGGGAGAGGCCGGAAAGCAACCGGAGCAGCCGGGGCTCCTGGGTGGGGGAGCGGAGGCCAGCAGAGCCCAGCGCACGGAGCAGCTTTGGGAGGGGTGGGAGAGCGGTCCGGGGAGAGCCGGGCACAAGCAGCCTGGGACTTGGGGTGGGGGAGCAGGCCGCGGACCGTAAGGCACGGAACAGGGCCAGGCATGGGCAGGGGGAGCAGGGCTGGGAGAGCGGGCACGCTCCGGCTTTTGCAGAGCAGCCCGGGATGTGGGTAGGGAGCGGGGCGGGGAGAGCCGGGCAGTACCGGGCATCGCCTCCCCCCTTCCATCTCCCCTAACCCCAGCTCTCGCTCCTCCCCATGAGCGCGGGCTTTGCCCACATGTGCGTTGCTCCGCTCCAGGGCGCCTTGGAGAGACGGGCAATCTGTTGGG
>NC_133770.1:300254052-300265072 GCF_003597395.2 Chelonoidis abingdonii | reverse complement strand
GCTGATTGAACAGCCCCAATAAACATTGCATTGCTTGCACTTTGGGACTTTCTCGTGCTCTCCGCTGCGTTCTGCGTAGTCTGCCCTACAACGAATACCAGTGGGAGTGAGCTGAAGGAAAAGCCGCGCTCCTACAACTGTTTAACGAGGATTGTGATGGCAATTGGTCTCCATTGGTCACTATCTGAAGTTAGGACAAAATACAATGTGGTTTTAATCTGCAGCACAGAGGGACAGCTATCACTGAGAGAGAGACAAAAGAACTCCTAATTAGTAAGAAGACTGAGTTAAGTACTGGTGCGGAAGGAGAGAGAGTTCTATCCAAGGGCAAGTGTTGCTGCTAAGATCCCCTCATCAACGGCTGGGGAAGCTCTAATAGACACGTCAATACGTGAAACGCGAGGGCTCAAATGAGAACTGCGGAGGACGACCCCCGGGGTATAGAGTCCATTATTACAGTTGGGTGCCCTTGTGAGCCTGAAACCTCCACTGCGAGCACAGATCAATGCGCACCCGGACGCCGTTCGGCCTCACGCATTTATTAAAGGTCGTGAAGTAGTACGTTTAAAAAGTGTTTTAATTTATGTCAGGCAGGCGAGTCGCAAGCAGGAGCTGCCTCATGTGTGAGAAGGCGCTCACTCCAGTAAAAAAGTTCGAGACCCGCTGAGCGGTAACAATGAAATTTCAAGGATGGCCTCTATCATATACTTGGTCTCTGCCCTAGACGCACAGGCCTGGGTGTGCTTAATGACCGTCTTGAAGGTCCCTTCCATTCTGCACCATTTACTAAATCAACCCCCTCAAGACACGAATGGCCAGTCACATGTTCTATATAGAAAATGAGTAGATATTTGAACAGTGGGATGAAACACACACAGGGTGCAAAAGCACGACCTGTGGGTAAGGAGACACAGTGCAGGACCTCACCATGCGGCACTATAGTTTGCGCATTTTCACAGCGGTGAATGAGAACAGGCTGCATTGGCTCAGATCCGATGTTTGTCTAGTTTTTTTTGGCCACTCTACATATATGATAATACTATATGGTTTGGAGTGATCTTCATGTAAGACCAAGGTAGGTTTGTCCTAGAGTCGCATACACACATCTGCCGCAGTGCAGGACCTAGATAGACTCATATCTTATAACCTTGACGAAACGAAATGTCCCTCAGCTCTCTTTTTCTTACCAAAACCATCTTAAGGAATGAGAATCTCCACCTCTAGCTCAAACTGCCTATACTTCTTTATGGGCGCACACTTAGGAACTGTAGAAGTCGGGTAAAGCCGTATTCTGACAGGGTTGGTCCTCTCGTTAAATCTATTGTTTCGTTTCATGAAACATGGATTCTGTGGAATCATCAGTGTAACGATAACATGACAAATCTCTTGCTTCACCTTAAGCGAACAACCACACCTATAAAAAATCTAGCTTCACTCTCTAACCTCTCTGCTCCTTGGGCTGGTTCTCTTGGCAACATTGCACTAATTGCCTCCCCAGTGGCAACGCAAGCTTCTGGAAGTTTAAACGCCTGGCTCTAGCCTTTTCACCTCCGGCCTGTGCTCTTTGAGTTTCTAATAGTTTGTTTCTGGCGTCCTCCAGCTGTTGCTACTACGCGGCATTTCTGCCTAAATGACAGACCACACTTAAGTATCAGCGGGAAGGCAGGAGGCCCTCCAAAAGGAGGTGATCCAGCTGCTGGTCGGGGGTAGCTCTGTGCGGGCAGGGGCTCAGCGAGGTGCGTCCATGGCCCGCTAGCTGGGCTGTGCTCCTTTCTGGGCACGTGCTATGTGGCGATGTGGCGTGCAACGGCGTGCTTGGGGAGCATGACGTAAGAGTCACGCCCCGGCCAACTCCATGCCCCGCCAGGAGAGGCCGCTCACTTACAATGGAAAGGGCAGCTGGGGACGTCTCTCCGCCCTGCCAGCAGTCAGCTATTGAAGAGCAGCTCTGGGCCGATCCTGGCACTGTCTGGTCTCTGCAGGTGCAGGCAGGCGGGCAAGGAGACCCAGGACCGGGCTTTGACAGCCTCCTTCAAACGCCTGCACAGGAACATCAGACCCGGCAGCAAGCGCCAGCACGACTAACACATCCTCTTCCAGGGCCGGAGTGGCCGACAGCCCAGGCAGGGCTTAGGGGTGCATGGCAACTGGGGGCTGAAGAGCAACACTGAGCATTGCTCAGTCTGTGTGTAACGCTCCGGCCCTGGCTGAGACCGGTAGCTGCAGATCAATCTGTGAGCACTCAGGCTCCAGAAAACCCTATGCATGGCCACCTGCAATACTTGTCAAACCGGGCTGGGATTTGAATCCCCTCGCTCAAATACCCAGGCCCTGCCACTGAGCGAGGAAGAATCTCCTTGAGCTGTGAGCAGTACGGGGCCCAATGACACAGAGCTGGAGCAGTGCTGAGTCCATGCAGCGAGAGGGTACTGGGATGTCGTTGTAGTTCAACCAGCCAGGCCTCCATCCCTCTGTCACAAAGTCTAGGCGAGCTCTGGAGCTGTCTCCACAAAGCCAGGCAGGACTCTGGGAGGCCCCTCCTCGAGAGACTGTCTTCACCTCCGGGTCTCTCCTTGGACGCATTTAGCATCCTTGCCCTCTGCGCTATCCACAGCGAGTCCGCCGAGGCGGGGTCCTGGGAACCAACAGGGTCCTGCACCCCCACTTTGCAGTTAAACGTGACTCATGCATAAACAGAGGTTTATTCGATGACAGGACAGGGTCTAAAAAACAGGGTTGTGGTACAGCGACACAGACCCCTCGGCCGGGTCATTCCTGGGGGCAGTGAGCCATACCCCCGGCTGAACTTCTCCTTGTCCCCCAGCAAGCTCCAGACTAACAACCCCCTCCAGCCACTGCCTCCTGGCCTTTGCTCTTTCCCGGCCAGGAGGTCAGCTGATCTCTTTGTTCCCCACCTTTAGCCATCCCTGCAGGGAGGAGGGCCACGGCCATTAGTTGCCAGCCGACAGAGGGCCAGCCAGGACTGAGGCCCCCCCCAGTATTCCAGATAAACATTAAGAAGCAGCCCCACTTCCTCACATCCTGCCCCACAGGCTTGTGGTGCTCCCTGCCCAGTACTGCTGCATGCTGTGCATGCCCGGGGCAGAGGCTGGCCCTCTGCAGTTAGTGCAGCAGGCTGGGTATGCCCCTGGTCTGGGAGGTTCCTTTGCACCAGCAGGTTGTGCCTTCCCAGGTACTGTGGCCTGCGCTGCATGGCTGGTGCCACCTTGCCAGCTGCTTGGCTGCTCTCTCCTGCAGCTCGCCCGGCCCAAAGGCAGCCGTGCTCGCTGGCCAGCCCCCAACCAACACCACAGGGGAATGGCCCGGTCCCCTGCACGGCCTCCCGCCTGCCTTGGACTGTGGCCAGCTGGCTCGGCACGTGTCAGTCTTACCACCACAGAGCCCCACGTTCCCAGGTTCCATGCCATTGCTCTGCATCACCACGTCCCTGCCACGGGCTCTGGCTCAAGCCCCTGGGGCCTCCCCCCCCCCCCCAGGGCAGCGGAGGAGACAGCCGTCCCATCCCGCACCTGGGACACGATGGGCCCGCCTCACATTCCTCGCCCTGACGCCTGAGCTCCTGGGCCCTGGAGGGGCAAGCAAAGGTGCAGAGGCGGCATGGGGCGCTCTCATCAGTGCAGGCCCCAGGGTGGCGCAGGTGGGCGCTGTGCTTGCAGGGCGGGGGTGGATCAGTAGGGGCGCTCTCCCTCTGGATGCAGGCTGGGTATGGCGTATTGTAGCATAGATGGGGAGGTAGCGCCTGGCAGAGGCAACTTCCCAGGTTGGCTCATTCTCCCTCCTCCCTCTTCTCCTCTCGCAGGGTGTGAAGAAGCCTTTCACAGAGGTGATTAAAGCCAACATCGGCGATGCCCATGCCATGGCCAGCGCCCCATCACCTTCCTGCTGCCAGGTACACCAGGGTCCTGCCACCCACCAGGACTCACTGTAGAACTCACTGCTGCAGGATCTTGGTAACTTCTGGGCAGGGCCTAGACCCAGGGCTGGGAGAGCAGGGGCTGCGGGTCAGGAGTGAGGGGCACCGGCAGAGTTGTGGTGGGGGGAGCCCAGGGCTGGGAGAGCAGGGGCTGCGGGTCAGGAGTGAGGGGCACTGGCAGAGCTGGGGGGCAGGGCTGGGCTAGCAGGGGCTGCGGGTCAGGAGTGAGGGGCACTGGCAGAGCTCAGGGGGTGGGGCATGGGGACTCTGCTCCCCTTGGGATCTTTACTCTCTCCCGTTCCTGAGCTCTCGGTGCCCCTGTGCCCAGGGAAGAATTGGCCTCTCGCTCTGCTGCCTGGTTGCTGATGCCCCCAGAGCTCCCAGTCCCCTCCCCTCCGAGCCCCATTCCCTCCTCCCCCCACCACTCTTGGCTCTACGCTCAGTGCAGTGCCCAGTGGGGTGGGACCCAGCTCTCATGCCAGCATTGCTCGGGCACTCGGGCAGCCTCACAAAGGGCCCTTTGTGCCATGCTTGGCACAGCCCTAGCAGACTGGCAGCCACAGGCCTGCTGGGAACTCACAGGCTGGGATAGTGGGGGGGAGGATGATAGAGGGGGGGCAAGGAGGGATGGGGAGGCTGCATCCAGGTAACCTCTGTGAGGGGCAATGCAGGGCAGGCGCCTGACCCTGCCCTGCACCCCTGTCAGCGGAGTGGGGGTGCTCCAGGGGGGTATGAAGTGGTTCAGTTAGCAGTGCCCAGAGCATCAATGGCCCTTTGGTTGCAGCCCTCAGGGCCCTGCTGCTCCCTGGGGGGAGCCCTGACCCACTCTCATGCCCCTCTGCCCTCCACGCTGCTCTAGCCCAGGTGACCCCTGGTCCCTGCCCGCTCTGCGCTGCCCCTGCCCATCCCTCCCTCTCTCCCCAGACCATGCTGAAGCTGCTGGTGTCAGGGGAGGGCCAGTCACGGACAGGGGTGATGATCCCCATCCCCCAATACCCGCTCTACTCAGCTGGCATCGCTGAACTGAACGCCGTGCAGGTCAACTACTACCTGGACGAGGAGCACTGCTGGGCGCTGGACGTCGGGGAGCTGCGGCGGGCGCTGCGCCAGGCCCGTGGGCACTGCCAGCCCCGCGTGCTCTGCATCATCAACCCTGGGAACCCCACTGGTACCACGGGGGCAGGGAATGGGACAGGGGCCTTTGTCCTCCAGGGGGCGCCGGCTCCTATCCAGCCCCAGGGCAGGGACTGGCTGGCTCAGTGGGGCAGGAATGGGACCTGGGGGCTCTCCAGAGGTGCCCAGCGAGCACCTGTCACCAGCCTTAAACTCATTAACTGGCTCTTTTAACAAGCTCCAGCTTCCCCCTCACCAGCCATGGGGCTGGGTACTGAGAGGTCAGAGCAGGGTGGCCAGGTCCGGGTAGCAGCAGAGCCCCCCAGCCAGGGTGTGCTAGGGGTTACAGCTGGGCACGGGGAGCCAGAACTCCTGGGTTCTATCCTAGCACTGCCAGACTCTGTGTGACCTTGGGCCCGTCTGGTCCTCCCTGCTGCCCCTCACCCCGGGATTCCAGCCTGCTTCCCCCCTGGGAACCCAGGTTGCTGCCCCCCAGGGAACCCAGCCTGCCACCCGCCCCCCCCAGGAACTCAGCCCTCCTCCCAGGAACCCCACACCGTTGCCCCTGCCCCCGGGAACCCAGCCGTTCCAAAAAAAACCGCCGATCCCACCTCCCAGGAACCAGCCCGGCTGCCTGCTGCTATCCCCCCGAGGAACCCAGCCTGCGCCCCCCCAGGGAACCCAGCCTGCCAACCCCACCCCCGGGAACCCAGCCTGCCCATCCCATCCCGGGAACTTCAGACTGCGCCTGCCACCCCCACCCCACCGGACCCAGGGGTGACCTGATGACCGCAGCGGCCTGGAAGGCTTTGAACTCTGTGGGTTGGCAGAGGAAAGGGCAAGGTGACCCTTGCCTGGGGCAAACTGGCACCCTACATTGTGAGGGTAGTAGGAATGGGCCATCCAGGCAGTGCGTGCCCACGTCTGGCCATAAATGCCGCCCAGTGCGGACGGAGGATCGATTGGGGGCCAGGAGGTACTGGGCCGACCTGGTCCGCGTGCAGAGCGTTCCCGCGGTCCCAGGGTGGGTGAGGCAGGGTGGGAGGCAGAGAGCTGCCTGGCTGGCCAGGGCCCTCTAGTCTCCCTGATGGCTTGTCTTCAGCACAGGCCAAGCCAGAAGCCGGAAAGTCATCGAGGACGGTCCATCAAGTTTTGCGGTGGGAAAGGAGCAGCTCTTCCTGATGCGAGCTGCTGAGGGCGAGAGCTGCTCCCAGCCCCTGCTGTCCTGCCTGGGCCCGAGGCGTTCTCTGGACCAACCCGGGCCCCACCCAGGGGGCTGGCAATCTTGGGGGCTGCCTCCGCCCGGGAAGGAGTGGGGTGGGGCTGTGGGTCGCATGGGGTAAGGTTGGCATCGGCCTGGCATGGCGTAGGCTTGGCCGATCCTGAGGCAATCAGCACATGAACCAAACATCTTAATGAGATCATCTCCGACCTGGAGACTCCAGAACTCCTGAGCACCCCAGACCTGCTGTGGCCGGTGTTCGTGAGCGACCCCCCCCTCTGCTCTGCAGGTTATCAGGACACACGTCTACGCCGAGGGCGTCCGAGTTCCGTACTCCTTCAAGGAAAGGTCTTTTGAGATGGCCCACTACTCACAAGTGGGGAGCTGTATCCTTCCACCCATCTCCATGGCTCATGGGAAGTGAGTCCCTCCCACTCTCCCACCCCACGTCTGCCCCCCCCTCGGCGGTTTGGCCCGAGGGCAGGGGAGCGCACGCCGCGTGGAAAACCCCTGCGCCTGCCTGTGTGGCTGTGCCCTGCCATGGGCCTAGGAATCCTGCCACTGGCCGGGACAAGTGGGCCCTACTCCCGGCCCACCCCCACCTGGCTCCCGGGGCAGGGAGGAAGGCCGGGGGGATATAGGTCCATGCCCCAATGGGCGAGCGCTGTGTCCGCAGGGGACTATGCGCCAGGGAGGCCAGCTGAGTAGGGAGCTGGCAGCTCAGCGGCTCAGGCCCTGCCTCGGACCCCTGGCCACGCCCTCGGGCAGTTCTTGACCCCTGAGCTGAGTCCCAGCCGAGCTGCTCACCAGACAGTACATGCAGCCAATGGCCCGCATGCTTCATGCCTCACGGAAGCATACATTCGGGCGGCGCCAGGAGACGGGCCCGCTCGCCACCGGGGTCCCTGAGACTCGCGCCCACAGGGGGTGCCAGCCCATGGGCATGAGGACATCAGGCCCCTGGGCAGCGAGGGCGGTGTAGGGACTCAGTGGAGTGCCTTAGGGGGGAGTAAACAGTGGATCCCCCGAGGCCCGCAACCCCCAGGGGTCCCAGAGGGAGGGAGCAGGCGCCGCTCCCCCCGGGGTTCCCAGAGGGAGGGGGGACCAGGCCCCGCCTCCCCTGATAGGGTCCCAGAGGGAGAGGAGCCAGCCCCTGCCCCCAGGCAACTCCCGAAATGGAAGGGGAGGCCAGGCCCTTGCCCCCCAAGGTCTCTAGAGGGAGGGGATCCAGCCGCTCACCCTGTGGGTTCCAAGGGAGGGGGAGCCAGGCCCTTCCCCCCAGAGGGTCCCCAGAGGGAGGGATCCAGACCCCACTCCCTGCAGGGGTCCCAGAGGGTAGGGAGCGCAGGCCCGCCCGCCGGGTTCCAGAGGGAGGGGGAAGCAGGCCCGCCCGCCCAAGGGCCCAGAGGGAGGGGATCAGGCCCACCCCCCAGAGGGTCCCAGAGGGAGGGGATCCAAGGCCTCGCCCCCTTGGGGTTCCAGAAGGATGGGGGGAGCCAGGCCCCTGCTGCCCCCCAAGGGCCCAGAGAGGAGGGGATCCAGCCCACCCCCTCAGGGTCCCAGAGGGAGGGGGATCCAGGCTCTCGCCCCTGGGGTTCCAAAGGAGGGGAGCCAGGCCCTGCCCTCCAAGGTCCCAGAAGGGAGGGCGAGCCAGGCCTCGCCCCTGGGGTTCGCAGAGGGAGAGGAGCAGGCCCTCCCTCCCGGTCCCAGAGAGCGAACCAGGCCCATCCCCCTAGGGGTCCCAGAGGAAGGGGGATCCAGGCTCCTCACCTCTGGGTTTCAAGAGGAGGGGGAGTCCAGGCCCATCCCCCAGGGGTCCCAAGGGAGGGGGAGCCTAGAGCCCCAGTCTTCACCTCTCGCCCCCCAGGTGTGGGCTCCGTGGGGGGTACATGGAGGTGGTGAACCTGGATCCGGCGGTGCAGCAGCAGCTCTCCAAGCTGGTGTCGGTGCGGCTGTGCCCACCCGTGCCCGGCCAGGTGCTCCTGGACGTTGTCATGAACCCGCCGAAGCCTGGCGAGCCCTCGTACCAGAGCTTCATCCGGGTAAGTGTGGGGGGCTTGCAGCCATGGCCCCGATCCCGGCCACCAGCGCCAGCTCCTCCCTGAGGGGCACCCCCCCACCAGCCCCATAGGCATCTCACCCCAGATCCACCAGCTGCCCCCTGCACCAGCCCTTTTCCCCTCCCCAGGGAAGGCCCCATACCCACCTCCTCCACCAACCCCATGGGCCTCTCCCCCAACCCCCAGGCCCTGCTATATCCAAGTGCCTGTCCCCATTTCCCCTTGCCTGCAGCCCCCCCTTTCTCCCCCATGGCAGCCCCTGCCACTCAGCACTGTGCATCTCTCGGCTCCCAGGAGAAGCAGGCAGTACTGAGCGACCTGGCCCACAAAGCACAGCTGACCCAGGAGATCTTCAGCCAGGTGCCCGGGATCCACTGTAACCCCGTGCAGGGCGCCATGTACTCCTTCCCCAGGATCCAGATCCCAGCCAGGGCTGTGCAGGAGGCCCAGGTGAGAGCCGGGCACGGAGCAGCCTGGGGGCTCTGGGTGGGGGAGCGAGGCCAGGGAGAGCCAGGCACGGAGCAGCCTTGGGGAGGTGGGTGGGAGAGCTGGTCCGGGGAGAGCCGGGCACAGAGCAGCCTGGGGACTGGGGGTGGGGGAGCAGGGCCGCGGACGTAGGCACGGGAACAGGGCCAGGACATGGGCAGGGGAGCAGGGCTGGGGAGAGCTGGGCACGGAGCAGCCTCGGGGATGTGGGTAGGGGAGCGGGGCTGGGGAGAGCCTGGCATGTACCGGGCATCTCTCCTCCCCTCCCATCTCCCCTAACCCAGCTCTCGCTCCTCCCCAGGTGCGGGGCTTTGCCCCAGACATGTTCTTCTGCCTCCAGCTGCTGGAGGAGACGGGCATCTGTGTGGTGCCGGGCAGCGGCTTTGGGGAGCGAGAGGGCACCTATCACTTCAGGTAAGGGTCCCCCTGGCCATGCTCCACACCCGGGTCCCCTGGGAAGGGCTGGCAATGCGGAGCTGGGAGAGACCCGGCAGTCTGCCCAGTGCCCCCGAATCCTGACACCCATCCCCTCTGCCCAGATCTCACCCCCCCAGCCCTCCTGCCCCTCTGTCCTGATCTACAGCCCTGGCCCCTTGGGAGGTATCTTGTGCCCAGCTGTGCTGGGTGACGGGGGGGGTGTTAACAGGCCCCTGTCTCCTGGGAAGGGGCGGGGGCTGGCAGGTTGGGCTCAGTCAGGTGCACGGGGCTGAGGGATCTCTCCGTCCGCAGAATGACCATCCTGCCGCACGTGGAGAAGCTCCGGATCGTGCTGAAGAAACTCAGCCAGTTCTATGCCAAGTTCATCCAGGAATATTCCTAATGTGCTGCCCGGGGTGGCCGCCAGCTCTGCCCTTCCTGCCCGTCCAGTGCCCACCAGGGGCAGGGGCTGGGGCCGCTTCTCGCTCTGGCAGTGGGACTGGCAGGAGTCTATGCCCCCCGATGGGGAACCCACCTTTGCCAGTCCAGCTGCCCCACTCGCCAAGTGCTCCTGAGGGGTGCCATGTGCTCTGGGAGTGTATCCTGCCGCCGACACTCTATCACCCCCCCGGCCTTTGGGGGTGGGGCAGCTCGGGCACAGACTGCACCAGCACCAGGCAGCTGTGTGCCAGCGAGCTCGCAGCCCCTGTCCCCCCTGCGGCCCAGCTGGCTGGATTCCACTAGCCCCATGCAGCCTGCTGGGCACCGCTGGATGAGGTGGGCCCTGTGGGTGGGTTCCAGCAGCACCCATTGTGCCATCTGTGCTGGGCTCCCCCATGCTCCTTCTCACACCCGTTTCCCGGGCCAGGGCAGGGGGCACCACACTCTGTCTGCCAGACCCTGGCCAGGCTAGGACTCTGGCTCCCCCACCCAGGCTGTATCACCAGCTCTGCCTGGGCCAGCACAGCCCCTGCCGCCCCATCAATGCCAAACTCCAGGAGCCCACCAGCTCCTCCTCACCCACTGTCCTGAAGTGCCTTGTTCCCCCTCCTCCTGTGCTGGCCCTGTGCCCTGCAAGGGGGCAGCCCAGCGGGTCTGTCTGCCCCCTATGCCAGGCCAGCAGGGCTCCCTGCGCCACCCCATTCCCCGGGGCTACAGTGGGTCAGACCTAGGCTGGGCACACGGGCCTGCCCAGGTGGAGAGCTGCCCGTGGGTGGCATGGAAGCTGCAACCCATGGAGGGACGTGCCCAGTCCATTTTGGTCTAAGTGTCACTGATTGAGCCTGTGGGGCTTTGCTCTGCCCCCTCCAGCCCACGCTTGTGTCCTGGGCAGAGAAGTGGCCGGGGGCGGGCACATGAGGCTGGGTGATGACTGGCTGGAGATGGGGCTTCACGGGGGCCCGGCCTGGACCCCCCAGAGCAGCAATAAACAGTTAATAAAGGAACCAGGGTTGCCGTACTCTGTGTGTGTGTGTGTGGGGGGGGGGCATTGCTCCGGGGGGCCACATTGGGCCACACAGTCACCCCAGTCCCTGCCAGCGTGGGGCGCTGCAGGCCACGCTGCTGCTGCCCTGGCACTGGCGGGGCACTGTCACACAGGTGGCAGTGGTGGGGCTCTGCCCCAGTCTTGCCGCCCCACAGTGGGTCTCTGCAGCCTCCTGGTGGCTGAAGGATGAAGAGCAACAGCCCGACTAAGCAGGAACCTGCCCCACATGCCAGGCCCTAGGGGCTGCTATGGCTGGGTGTGGAGCTGGCCGGGGAGGGTGCGGCGATGCTGGGGAGCTCGCC
>NC_133770.1:300248829-300251792 GCF_003597395.2 Chelonoidis abingdonii | reverse complement strand
TTGAAAAATCCGGTTTCCTGATTGGTCCTCTGGTCAGGTGTTTGGTTCCCTTTGTTAACCCTTTACAGGTAAAAGAAACATTAACCCTTAGCTATCTGTTTATGACAGTCACACATTACGTGGCAAGTCAGTGGCAGAGCTGGGTAATGAACCCAGCGGTCCGGACCCCCACTGACGTGTCCTGACCCATCAGATGAGGCAGTCTCTGCTAGGACAGTGCCAGGCACTTGCAGCCAGAGTTCCCAGGCAGCTGATGTTATGTGGGCAGAAGTGTGACTAGACGGAGAGGCTGAGAATGGCTGGGCATTCACCCCCAGTACTGACCATGCCAGGCCCAGAGGGGCTCTTTTCTCTGATTCACCTGTTGGGCACCCAGGGCTGATGACGCACAGTGCTTTGGGGATGAAGTGCAGTGCCCCCTGACTTGGCCAAGTACCTGCCTTGATGTCCCCAATATCCAAGGCCCAGGGGCCTCCTCGTCCAGGTGGTGCTGCGACCTGACGGCACCGGCCAGCGCTGTGGCATCCGCATAGAAAGGATGCCTGGGCACCAGCAGCACCACACCCGCCCTTCTGGGGTCCTGCTCATTGACCACCAGGGAGCAGACAAGCTGGATAAGGAATTAAACGTCAGAGAGGTCAGATAGGCAGACAGCTCGGCTCTGACCTCCTGGCCCCCAGGAAAGTGGAATTCCCCCATTCCAGCAGTTACATCGCCTCAGTAGCTGAGCTCGCCCACCCCCATAGCCTCCAAACAGCCCTAGGAACTAGTGAGCCATATTATCCCCCAATGCGACTGTAGGGAGATCCCCATTAACTGCTAGCAATGTGGGGCATAGGACACACAGTAGAACAATTCTGATTCTTTCCACTAGAGGGCATCAGGGTCACATATACAGCAATCAGCTCATTCCAGTATTTTCACTGTTAACTGAGAGGCAGGTGAGGGGTTCACATGAGACCCTAATCAAGCTGAGAGAGGCACCCCAATAGGGACTCTCTTTCATGGGGCCCAGTCTGGCAGCCTCTGGTGCAGCCCTGCCCAGGACTCAATGGTGGGGGGTAGAGCTGGGCATGGAGGGAGCAGGCACTGCTGGACAACTCCCTGCCCCCCCCCCGCCAATGCCCCAATGGGCATTCCCATTACTGCAGCTGATTTAGAGCCAGCAGGTCTGGCCCTGGGTTCCAGGAGAGGCTGGGAATGGGGGTGGGGGGGTGAGTCATATACAAGACACCCCCCCCCCCCCGTAATCCATGGCCATCAGGGTGCCGGGGATTCACCAGCCTCCCGAGCTGGCACCTGCCATGAAATAAGAGCCGTGGGGCAGAGCTGGCCAAAAGTGCCCCCATGAGCCCCTCTCTGGGCAGCCCATAGCCCCTCTCCCCGGGTAACCCCACCAAGTCACCCCTCCAGGTAATGCCTCCAAGCCTCCCTCCCCCAGCTAACCCCATGGCCCCCCTCCCCTGGGAACCCCAGTCTCGCTGGGAGTAACCCCAGACACTGCAAGTATTTCCTCTGACTCCCCAGGTAACCCGCTCTCCTTGGGGTAGCCCCACTGACTCCTTCCCCCAGGGAGCCCCAGGAGGGGGCTGTCCCTGTATATTCACTCGTGTGTCTTGGGCCCTGCGTTCCTCTGAGAGAACTGCCCAGCTCCTCTGACAGCTGCCTTCCAGTCCCTGCGTCCCTGGCACCATGTGGAACAGGCTGAGGGCAGGAGGGTGCCCAGCTGCTGAATTCTTGACTGTGCGCTGGGAGCACAAAGTCTTGAGCAGACACCTGGAAGTTGCCTGGGACCAGCCGGGTGGTGGGTGTATATGGAACAAGTAGCTGCACTTAGTGCCCTCATCCCAGAGCCCTGTGCAGCCCCTGGAGGTGCATTTCCCAGGATCCCGCCGGCATTCCTGAAATGCAGCCACGTCCGGGGTGGAAAGGGGGCAGCGTGCAGTGAAGCCGGGCAGTGGGCCAGAGAGAGAAGACAGACTCCACGTGGAAGTGCAGAGGGAGGTCAGGAGTGACCTGTGACTCCCTGGGTTCAGTTTTGCTAGCCCAGTGTCACGGAGCGTGGGGGAGTCAGGGCCCTGCACCCACCACCCTGTGTAGTGGGACCAGGAAGGAGCACAGGGTTCAAAGGTGGCACCTCCGGTGGCACAGGGCCCCTAGCACTGCAGTGGGGCATTAGAGTCTGTGTGGGCTCTGGGGAGAGCGCTCCCAACCCCTACTAAGGCCCCAGTGGGGTTCCCAGCAGCACAACGCCCCCTGGCACCGGCCTGGGGGGCTCACTGGCTCAGCGAGCGAGGCTGCTGATGGGCCATGGCAGCAGGCTACCAAGCCTGCAGGGGGAGGAGGAATTCCCCCTCCTGCCCTGGGGCTCGCCCCCTGCCATTTCTGTGGCCGGGTGCTAGTCCAGGCACTGAGGAGCTGATGGGCAGGGGAGACACTGGCCAGCTCTGGGGCGGGGCCTTCTCTCCTGAGGGGATGGAACAGGACCCCATTGCCTGCCACACTGACAGATCCCACCGGACCCCCGGGCTTGCCACACTGGCCATGGCCTCATCCGGCACCATGTCTGTTTCTGCCCAGTCAGGCCACCCCACCAGCTGGAAGGTGAGGCAGGGGCGGGGCCAGTCACCAGGGTTACGTTTGCACCTGGGCGTGTACTCTGCACACCTGGGTGCAGGTGTCTCCCTGTCTTGATATGGGGGCTCAGTTACATAACCTGGCTCCGATCCCTATCTCACTCTTCCTCTCTCCTTCCTCTGTCCCGGGCCAGGACCCAGAGGGAGGCAGGAGGCCCCCAAAAGGAGGTGATCCAGGGCTGCTGGTCCGGGGGGTAGCTCTGTGCGGGCAGGGGGCTCAGCGAGGTGCCGTCCATGCCCGCTAGGCTGGGCTGTGTCTCACTTTCTGGTGCACGTGCTAGTGGTGGCGATGTGCGTGCAACGGCGTGGCTTGGGGGCATTACGTAA
>NC_133770.1:300238049-300248804 GCF_003597395.2 Chelonoidis abingdonii | reverse complement strand
CAGCTGGCTTGTCGGTTACATGTTCTCTGGAGATCCTTACGCTGGCGCCCCCACTTCTCTACTGCGGGCGGTTTTGCCCTACCCTGTCCGCCCCTTTTCACCGGGGTTGTCTGTGGGCTGCCTCCAGTTTCTGGCACTCTTGTTTCGCCTGGCAACTAACTGGCGAGCCTTCCCCCCTGCAAGGCAATGTAAAGGTTGGAAGAGAACAAAGAGGTCAGGTGATTCCTTCCCGGGAAAGGAGCTCAGCGAAGGAGGCTAGGGAAACGGACCCCCAAACTTCCTTCACAGTGGCCCCGACACGTCGGACTCCTCATGGCCTCCGAGCCCTGGACAGGCCCCCGTTTCGGTCCTGCGGTTGTGCTGGGGATCGGAGTGTAGGGAAGTTTGCCTCATTCTGCTGTTCATGTCCCCGGATAACCCAGCTGAGCGCGGTCTTCGCTTCTCTGTATTCTTACAAGCATCTTGTTCTCTTAGACCCTGCTTCTTCTGTCATCGATAACCCCTCGTGTTTTGCCTTATGGTGTATGCTGCTAGGTCTGTCCTGGCCTGACAAGCCAGTTGGCGGAGCCCGCCAGGACCCTCTCGGTGGCTCTCCCAGGACCCGCGGGCCGTGCGCAGATCCTGTGAAAAGCGCATCAGAAAGCGGATCTGCCTGACTTGCCTTCCTCGAGGAGAGTCAGCGAGCTGAACGCATGTGAGCGTTTCCGTTGCCGGCAGAACCAGGTCTGCTCCAGGGAAGGAGCGCCTCCTCAGAGTTCATTCCTGCCAGTCCCTTCTGCCTTGGCGACTTCTCTGGTGTGTGGCGTCAGAGCCTTGTGATCAACAGGCCCAGCCTCAACCCAGGAACCCATGACCACAGGGCTTGCGAGCTTATGCTAGCACCCTTCGCCAGAGATGCCCACGTCCCTTCGGCTTCCAGCCCTCTTGCACTGAGCATTGCCAGCGCTCTAGTGAGTCTGCTCCCATTTCCTCGGCTCTCCCCCGGCGCTTGGCTTCTCAGGACTGCTTTGCTGCATGCCTGGGGCGAGGACGAGGGTAGCACAGGATGTGGCCCCCAGATGGTGACTGTCGGGCTCTTCGCTCTCCAGATCAGTTCGTACGCCTATACAGCTGGGCCGACCGCTGTCCCCACCCCCAATATAGGGCGTGCCCAGCCCAAACTCTGCCCACTGCCATCTCACGCGCTTCACCCTGTCTTGGCGCCCCACTGGGTCTCCGCCTGCTCTCCTGCGCGAGCTAACCCTAATACTCTCGCCCGTGCGTGATTCCTCTGTCTCTAGGCTCGGCAGGCTGCGCCACTCACCTCACGCTGCGTGCCCGTGGTCCTCCGGCACGTTCTCACGCTTGGCTTATTCGATCAAGGGGACTCGCTCTTCACTATCATTATTCCCACCCCAAACTCGGAGCCTGCCCCCTCACCCTTCATCACACCACCCCGTCGACAACCTCATCCCCTACCACCCCTCATCCTCTCACTCCCCTCCTGCCCACAAGGGCCTCACCATCACCAAAATCCCAAAGGCCTGCACCCTTCTTTCCCAGTAGCTTCTCCCAGAGACTCCCCAACTCCGAGACCTTAGGCATGGGTGGAGTTTGGGTGGGGGAGGTTTGGCACACCAATTTCTACAACTTGCCTCAGCGGGGTCACATGCCCAGGAGCCAGGGGTTCAGGCAGGTTCAGCCTTCACTTTTCACACGTCACGTTCGTGCCATCATGTTGCCCGCAGCCGTGGAGGAAGGCGGGACAGCGTGTGGGAGGGACGCGGAGCAGGTTGTGAACCAAACGTGTCCTTGGGGCCTGATGGCTTCCTCGGTGGCGTGGGCACATTCCAGGGGCGCCGAGCTGTGCGGGGTGCCACCCAAGTGGGTCTAGGGGCGCGATCTGCCAGGCCTGCCAGTGTGCCAGGGTTGCTATGGACCTTGGCGGCCGGTCCCGTTGTGCCATGGATTCTTGTGGTGACGGTGTTTCGTCGCTGGCGGACTTGCCTGTTCCTGTGGCCAGGTGTCCGGGCCTCAGGCCCAATTCAGGGCTACTCACGTGCGTAGGGTCTTTGTGAGCCACTGCTGGAGATTCAGGCGGGACACCAACCTGTTTATTGCCAGATGCAGCCCGATACTATCTCGCTCCTTGGCCCCTTCTTTCCTAGGACCGACGCGGGGTGGAAGATAGCGGCCTTAGACCAGGCTGTCGAGTCCGGTCAGATGTGAACAAATCGTGGGTACTTCCTCGGATCTGGAGCGGTCCTCCATGCCAGTAGTGATCTGCCACTAGTGTCTGTTGCCCGCGTGTGTCACGGGCTGTTGACGCCGCCCTAGCAACTGTCACCGGCTGTGGGTTAGGGGCTATTTTGCCCCCCTTCGGCCGGTTCAGGAGCAGTACTTGCATGCTCAGCTGCCGTATCGGGGTATAGGCGCAACTAGAGCGCCTGCGACCTGAAAGGGCTAGGAGCTGGTGGTCTCCGCAAGTCGCAGCCATGATGTGGCAAGGGCACACTAGTCCTTGAAGTGTGCTTCTGGAAACCTCTCCACTCAAAGCGAAGGGGGGCCCGGGACACTTGCGAGGGAGCATTAGTCACTTCCTATCCCATGGCGGCTGGTTATATGTGGAGTCGCTACAGCTTCCTGCTGTCTCTCTGGATCAGATAATCGGACCCTTTGGGCTTTTCAGTGGGTAATTTGCCAGGCGGAGTACGGGGCACGGGTCTGCCCGCCCTTTGCGCCCAGACGTTGATATCTCAGCAGCGCAGGATTATTCATGTACAGGAACAGGGTTCAAACGCTTGTATACAGAAACGGCCCCTGCAGTTGTTTATCCTGGGGCGTTGACAAACACTCCACCCGTCCCCGCCCGCCCCAAACTGAAACCCCTCGCCTCTTCTGGCTGTCTTTCCGGGCAGGAATCACCATGCACCTCATTTGTTCATTTCCACCTGAGCTGCACATGGGGAGAGAGGCTCCGGCCTTACGTTGCCAGCGGACAATGGTGAGGCACAGAAACTGAGGGGCCCCCCCCGTATTTCAGAGACATTTCGAAACCATGGGGCTGTGGGGACGGGGATGGGGGTTGCTTCTTGGTCACTGGCTCCACCAGGAAACCAGGAAGGCCAAACAAGCAACGGACAACTTATACCGACCTCCTTGCGCTGGGCCTGAACTGCACAGGCGTGAGGTCTCTGCTCTCGAGTCAGCATGCCAGGTGGCTTCACAAGTGCCACCCCGGCCTGTCTAGGGGAGTAAAGCCTCTGAGTGGGTCCTTGGCGCCTGAGGCCTGTCTTGGGCTGACCCACTCCCTTGCAGCACTAAGAGGCAACATCAGAGCTAGTCCACGGCAAGGGGCGACATCACGTCAGCCAGGAGAGGATCCATCTGGCACAAAACGGGCACAGCTTGGCAAGCCAGGTCCATCGCGCCTGGCTCCCTGGGCAGGGCTGGTGCAAGAAGTTTCGCGCCCTAGGCAAATTCCACCTGTGACCCCCCCACACCTGCCAGCAAGTCTGTCGCCTGAAGTGGTTGCCCGCCCGCGGAAGCTCCCATCCCGGCCCAAGGAGCCTGTTAGTAACCGTCCAACCCCACTGCACCTCTGCTCCGCAGTCCTCCCAAGCACGCGCTGTCTTCTAATTCTCCTCCCGGCTTCGGTGCCAACGTGTGGCACGCAAGCCTGGAGGGCGGAAAAGTGAAGGCGAACTGCGCAGTGGGAACCCTGCTGCTGGTGCGGGCGACCAGGCATGAGGTCGTTTGTAGAAATTTTGGTGGTGCCTCAGACAACCATTGCCCCCCCAAACTCACCCCATTGCCTGAGGCTCCCTGGGAGGGGTTGGGTTGGAGCTTCTGGGTACAGGTGCCGATGCCCTGGGATGCTAGGCGGCAGACGGTGCAGGTGTGGGATGAGTTTGGGGTTGCTGGGTGCAGGCTCTTTGCTGGGGCAAGGAGGCTGGACTGCAGGAGGAGTGAGGTGGTAGGCTTGGCATGGAATCTTGGTTGCCGACTGGGGTGGCGGTAGAGAAACGCGTGAAGAGGTCAGCGGCTCTCGGAGAGAGTTATGGGCGGTGGGAGGAGTGTGTGGGAAAGGAGAAGGTCGTGCACAGCTTGAGCCTAGTGCATGCTCTGAGGAGGAGTCTGTGCGGATCACGAAGGGACAGGGGCTGAAGTTGGGGTGGAGGATGAGGTAGCATTACTGCAGATTCTGGCTAGGGCTAGGTGCAGAGGTGGGTGTGGTGATGCGGCTTGTGGGCTGAGGTGAGTCGTTCATGTTGGTGGGGTTGCTCAGAGCTGAGACACAGAGATGTAGGTGCAGAGGAGATGAGGCGTTGGGGGCTGAGGAGGAGGGCACTGCTGCAGGGGGGCTCAGGGTGGGACAGAGCATTAGGGGAGGGATGGAGATGGGTCGGAGGATGCAGGATTGCATCGATGTGGACGGGGCCTCAGGGCTGAGGGCAGAGGTATAGGTGTGCGGGCACTGAGGGATTTGGGTGTGGTGAAGATCCAGGGTGCAGCAGAAGCACAGGGTTAGAGGCACCTGCCCTGCTCCCCGTAGGAGATGGTCACTAGGACCCTGGAAGCAGACAACACTGTCTGCCGGGGCCGCTCGACTGCTAAGCAACAGCAAGCAGGCAGCGAAGACGCTGCGCTGCTTTTCTGTGAGGCAGGGACCGGCACGGGGCGTGGCGAGGGGGAGACCCGGCTGGGGACGGGCCCGAATCAGCAGGCTGGGCGAGAACCCAGCTCCAACATATTCTGGGAGCGAGGCCCCCACCTGAATATTTGCTGGTGGCTCGGCACCGCAAATCATATAAGAGTCCTGCTCCCCTATAACCCTGGGCTGCGGCTTGCGCAGTCGGGCCCTGACCCAGGGGGACCAAGCGGCTGCGGCTGCCGCGCGATGCCGCAGCGGCAGCTCAGAGGTCCTCTTGATCCCAAGCAGCAGCCGCCGCTCAAAACTTAAAAAAATTTTGGGGGGGCGTGCTGTGGCGCCGCCAGCAATCCGCCTACATGGCTGCAGCCGGCCTCTGCCCCACGCGGCGTGACATCCTGCCCACGACTCGGCATGCAATCCCCTTCCAGGCCGCGGGCCACAAGTTTTGTGCCCTTCCTGGACAGTGGCAGGAGCTGGCCAGGGCAGAGGCAGCCGGTGCCCGAGGAGCAGGCGTGGTCCCTTCGGAAGGAACATGCCCCTTGGCCAGACACAGCAGGGCACCAGCAGGGATTGAACCCACGACACGCAGCTCCAAGCCACGGGCGGCTGCAGCTCCAGCGCTTGGCTGAGTGACTAGCCGGCTGTGCTGGGGCCGGCCACTAGATGGAGCCATGATCACACACCTGATCCCAGGCATTAGCCAGGTCCCATACGGTGCCTCCGCCGCCCGTGGGCCCCAGCGGAGCCGGGCTGGGCCAGAGCCACACTGGCCAAGGCGGGCTCGGCCCCACTAGAACCGGCGAGGGGCCACACACCATTCGCTAGTGCAGGGGATGCCTGGGGGACACAGTCCCAGTAGAGGGACAGCCTTGCCGAGGAGGAAGCAGACCCACAGGAGGGCACTGCAAAGCACTCTGCGCAGAGCAGAGCCCGGGGACAAGGACTCAGGCCCCCCCTAGAGCTGTAACGCCCCGAGTGCCCCCAAGGGGGCAGCGTCTTCCTCTTGGTCTAAAGCTTCAGTGATGCTGCGGGGGCCCTGACCGGGAAGGATGCTCAGGCATGTTACAGGGGGCAGCTCCACCGAGCGGGCTGGCTGGAGCTCTGAGCCTGGGGCTCCTGCCCTGTGCAGTGATCTGGGAGAGGCAGGTGTGGTTCCGGGCCACAGGGGCCGCAGGCTTGGCGCTCCAGCCGGCCCTCTCGGGCTGCCACCCCAGGCTGCCTCTCAGCAACGTCTGGAGACACAAGCGGCCGCCTGAGGGGCTCAGAATTCATAGTTACTAGCCAGGCTCATTCCCTGCCCTAATGGCAAACCCAGCAGTGCCGGAGCTGAGGGCATCTCTCTGTCTCATTAACGAGTAACCCAAAGGGCCACCTTTGTACTCTGGTCAGGGAAGGTGAATTGGACCTTCAAGCCCTGGGCAGCCCCCCAGGGTGGGGCGTTCGTCAGCCCTGACACGATCCAGGCACCTTCCCCGCAGCCGCAGCTCAGGCATTCGCAGCCCCTCTGTGCACCGGACCCCGTCAGGGGGATGGCGGCGGGGAGGAAGGTCCTGACCCTGGACTCCGTGAATCAGTGTGTCAAAGTAACCAGACTCCCCACGCTGGGGCCCCTGCTGGAGAGGGCCTTGGAAATCCAGCACCAGCTGGCGCAGGTGAGGGGGATTCTGGGAAAGCATTCGGGCTATTCCTGGGGCTTGCGGGGCTCAGGGCATGTGGCAGTGTCCTGGGCCCTGGCTGCAGGCGCTGGAAGGGCAGGTCTCTGCTGAACAGTGGCTCCAGCACTGGTCTCTTCGGCTGCCTGTTTGCTGCCTGCATGGCCAGTCAGAAGGCGACCAGGAACTGCCAGCGCCACTGCCCCCGGGCATCGAGCGTCCCGCAGCCTAGCCCTGCCATTATGGGCCTTGGCAACTGGTTCTGTCAGTCACACCTGGGCAAGGCCAACCCCCGGCTCCCTGCCCTATACCTGGGCTGGCCCTGCTGGGCTCACGGGGCCCTCAGCTCCCTGCCTGGTCACAGGGCCGGTCCTGCTGGGCTCACAGGGCCAGTCCCCAGCTCCCCACTCCGTCACTGGGCCAGCCATGCGGGGCTCATGGGGCTGGCCCCTGGCTCCCTGCCCCGAGCCAGTCACACCTCCACACATCTCCCCGGGGTGGGGTGCACCAGTCTGGCTAGCAGAAAGGGGCCGCAGGGCAAGGGTGAATCTGGGCCGGCCAACCTATGTCAGAGCTGCCCACAGGGAGAAGGAAAATGCAGCCTGTGCTGGGGAGCCCATCCCCAGGGGAAGGGCGGGGAGGGGCCAGCTCTGTTGATGATGGCTCAGAGCCCCCCCCTTGGTGGGGGCATTTTGCTCTCTGCCCCCAGGGAGAGGAGAAGCCCTTCTGGGAGGTTATCTGGTGCCACTCGGGGAACCCCCACGCTGCAGGCCAAAGACCCATCACCTTCCTACGCCAGGTGAGGAGCAAGGATCCCCCCGCAGCCCCTGGGTAGAGCAGAGACCAGCAGGCCCCGCTGGGATGCCCCCCACATCCCCTCCTGCCACACCCCGTGTGGGTGGGAGCAGCTAGTGGGACAGCCGCAGCCGGGTTTTACCCCGCCCAGCTGCAATGCAGACAGCAGCCTCCTGCCCATCCCTGCCCCCGGTGCCATGCAATGACCCCAGCAGCTCTCAGACCTGGGCTCCGGGGAGCTGCACAAACCCAGCCACCAGCAGCCCCTGCCCTGGGGAGACCAGCTGAAATAGCAAGACATGCAAAGGGCAAGAGGGGAAACTGAGGCCCACAGTCACTCAACTGCAGAGCTCAGGCTCATCCTGCGCATGAGCGACCCCTACCTATATGAGCTACCACCCATGTCATTGAGCGCCTTTATGAGTCCCCCACATGAGCACCCCACAGCACACACGTCCCCCTCTCTACGCCCCTGGCCTTCCTCTGCCAGCTTCCATCCAAGGATCCCAACACACAGGACAAGCCCTGGGGTGAAAGTCATGCCCATGTGGAGACCCAGCCCCATGTAAGTCCTAAGTCTGCCCTCAGACTCGAGCCTGAGTGGTAGCCTTGTGCCAACCTCACTCTCCCACTCCCAGTGCACTGGGCCTGGCAGGAAGGGGGAGTGAGCCCAGAGCCCCGTGAGTCACATGGGTAGGCAGGAGACTCAAGGCCAGATCTCATGACTCCAAGCCCCGGCCCCGACCCCCCCGATCCTCTGCCTGACCCAATGCCACAGCTTGTGCCTGTTCCTGTCTGTGAGTCCAGGGAGGCCAGGAGAGCCCCTGGCTGTCTCCACAGCCATCAGGGTTTGCCCCTTAGTGGCTAACTGGATCCTTGGTCATTGTATAGCCGATAACAACCCCACTCCCAGCGGTTCAGGGACTGGGTTTGAGTGGTGAAGGGCCAATACTAGAGGTATCCTCATAGCCTAGAGGTGGGGAAACTATGGCCTGCAGGATCCTCCTGCCTGGCCCCTGAGCTCCTGCCCTGGCCCCTCCCCTGGAGCCTCAGCTTGCCCCAGCGCTGGCTCAACGCTCTGGGCGGTGGGGCTGCGAGTTCTTGCTGGGTAGCGCAGTTGCAGACCCTGGTGTGACCTCTGTGCTGCGTGGTGCTGCATGGTGGCGGGGCTGGCTCCAGCCAGATGGCGTGGCTGCCTGTCCTGGTGCTCTGAATGGCGCAGCTGCAGTGCCGCCAGCCACCAGTGCTCCAGGCAGTGTGGTAAGGGGCCAGGGAACAGGGGTGTTGGATAGAGGGCAGGGGAGTTCAGGGTGGTGGTCAGCGGGCAGGGGTGTGGATAGGGGTCGGGGCGGTCAGGGAACAGGGGTTGAATGGGGGCAGGGGTTCTAGGGGTGGTCAGGAAGGAGACGAGGGATTGGATGGGGCAGGGGGGGAAGGGGTTCCAGGAGACACAGAGAAGGGGTGGTTGGATGGGGCAGAAGACCCTTGGGGGGCAGTCAGGAATGAGAGGAGTGGTTGGATGGGGTGGTGGGGGGTGTCAAGGTTCCTTTCCCGCTCTGAACTTTAGGGTACAGATGTGGGGACCCGCATGAAAGACCCCCTAAGCTTATTTACCAGCTTAGGTTAACAGTAAGCTGCCACCACCAAGCATGTTCCGAATCTTAGGGGAGAGCCACTTGGAACTCTGCCTTCCCCCAAATATTTCCCAAGTCCTTAAACCCCCCTTTCCTGGGCAGATTTGAGACTAATTCCTCCCCTCCAAGTCCTTACACCCCTTTTCCTGGGTAGGCTTGAGAGTATATCCTCACCAATTAGTCCTGGTGAACACAGATCCAAAACCTTTGGATCTTAAAACAATGAAAAATTAATCAGGTTCTTAAAAGAAGAATTTTATTATAAGAAAAGGTAAAGTTTATCCTTGTAAAATCAGGATGAAAATAACTTGACAGGGTAATCAGATTCAAAGAGCCCAGAGGAACCCCCTCTAGCCTTAGGTTCAAAGTTACAGCAAAACAGGGATAAACCTCCCTCTAGCAAAGGAACATTCACAAATTGAGAAAACAAAGATAAACCTAACACGCCTTGCCTGGCTGTTACTTACAAGTTTGAAATCTGAGACACTTGTGCAGGAAGATTTGGAGAGCCTGGATTGATGTTGGATCCCTCTTAGTCCCAAGAGTGAACACCCCCAAAACAAAGAGCACAAACAAAAGCCTTCCCCCCACCCAAGATTTGAAAGTATCTTGTCCTCTTATTGGTCCTTTGGGTCAGGTATCAGCCAGGTTACCTGAGCTTCTTAACTCTTTACAGGTAAAAGAATTTTGGTGCCTCTGGCCAGGAGGGATTTTATAGAATTGTCTACAGGAGGGCTGTTCCCTTCCCTTTATAGTTATGACGGGGGCAGTCAGGGGCAGGGTTTCCTGGGGCAGTCAGGGAGAAGGGATGGTTGAAGGGGGGCAGGGATCCCCGAGGGGGCAGTCAGGAAGGCTGAGTATCGCACCTCTGTGCCGCTGGCCAGCAGTACAATAACGCGGGTTTGCGGAAAATGAAAAAAAAAGTAACGTGCTCCTGGTTGCCGGTGTATGAGCGTCTGCCAGTGCAATCCAGGGAAAAACGACGCGAAGGATTGTCAGTGATGTTTTCCCGAGAAGGAAGACTGGACACATTTACCAAACCACCGCCAATAATGACTAACCAAATCCAAGGGGCGGGGGAGACTGCTGTGAAGAAAAAAACAAAAAAAAAGAAAAAAGATAAAAAGGGAAAAAAAAAAAAAAAAAAAAAAAAAAAGGGAAAAAAAAAAAAAAAAAAAAGGGAATAGGTACGGCGAGAGAAGCCCACAATGCACGCTTCAGAAATCGAACGTTAGCCTCGGACCATGGAGAGCAACGCCAATTTACTGTGCTAGTGTGCCGCATTGAAATGAATTTATAATATCAGTTTTATAAACTGGATTTAGCTAATCGATATATCTTAGGTTGTGACGTGCGGCCTATGACTCTTAAACTTGGTGACCATCATTACAGCATCAGGCGCTTCGCGTCTCATTACTGCCTTTAACCAGGGACCCCAAACCCCCTCCCCCCCCCCCCCCCCCCACCCCCCCGGCATCCTGGGCTAACGAGGCCTGTAATGAATAGTGTGCAGGGATTGCCGACTGCGGCCAGCTCCAGGACGTGATCTTATGCCCTCCTGCTCAAGGACAGCACAGCAGGGGGGTGCCGCTGCGCGAAGGCTGTGCACGGCTGGATGGGGATGACCTTCGGTAGATCCCGTCAGGCTAGGGGGGCAGCAAGCCCGAGAAATTTTGGGGCCCCCAATGGCTTTGCCCAGTCGGAGATCACTAGCCATCCAATTCTGCCTCCGCCCTGTGGCGCGTGAGCGCTGCCCAATGGCCAGGTAGGGAGTCAGGGGAGGGTGTTGCTCAGGCTGTATGACAGGGGTCGGAACTTTTTGGCCTTGAGGGCCACATCGGGTTTCCAAAGATTGTATGGAGGGTCAGTTACGGGAGGCTGTGGCACAACCTAAATGCCCGGCACTTCGCCCCTATCAGCCCACGGCTTCTTACCCTTGATGGCCTCCCCAGACTCCTGCCCATCCAACCTTCCCTCTCCCCTGAAGCCCAGAACCCCTGCTCTGTTCTCTGCCACCCCATCCAACCGCCCCTCCTTCATG
>NC_133770.1:300228958-300236812 GCF_003597395.2 Chelonoidis abingdonii | reverse complement strand
GAGGCCAATAACGTCGATTTCTGTCCACGCTAACCGTAATCCAATATGTTAATATCGAATTTAGCGCTACTCCTCTCGTCGGGGTGGAGTACAGAAATCGATTTAAAGAACCCTTTATATCGATATAAAGAGTGTTGTAGTGTGGACGGGTACAGTGTTAAATCGATTTAACGCTCTTTAAATCGATTTAAACGCGTAGTGTAGACCAGGCCATAGATTCCAAGGCCAAAAGGACCATTGTGACTATCCAGGCCAGAGCACTGCCCCAAGTCATTCCCAGAGCAGAGCTGTTAGAAACGCAGCCCGTCTGGATTTAAAAATCATCAGGGCTGGAGAATCCGGCACACCCCTTGGGAAGCTGGTTCAGTGGTTAATGACCCTCACTGTTAAAATGGTGCATCTTATTCCCGTCTGAATGTGTCTGGCTTCTGCTGCCAGCCAGTGGGTGGGGTTAGATCTTGCTCTGCCAGGCTGAAGAGCCCATTATGAAATATTTGTTCCTGGGCAGGTACCTGCATGACCCTAGTCAGCCCGGTGCTTCAGAGGAAGGCACAGAGCCACAGGATCTGGGCTGTGCCCTGGTTTTTAAACAGTGCTGCGGGGGACCCCTGTCAATGTGCCAGACAAGGTTTAGACTGCGTGCTTATATTTTATTTCTTGTGGTAATTAACTCTGACTTTTTGCCTATCACTTAAAATCTCTCTTTTGTAGTCAATAAATTTGTTTTACTGTTTATCTTCACCAGTGAATTTGCCTGAAGTGTGTGGTAAATCTGCTCAGCTTTTGCAAAGGCTGGTGTATGTCCACTCTCCAGTGATGAAGTGGAGAACCAATTAATCTGCACTGCCCATCTTGAGCAGTGCAAGATGCTTTATTGCCAAGGTACAGGGCTGGGGGTATTTGGCTGGTGCCTTTCTTTGTGTGAATTATGAGTGGCTGTGGGAGCATTCATGCAATCTAGCAGGGTGTGGGATCCCCACATGTGGCTGTGCTGAGTGATAACAGTATCTGAAGGGGTTTGCTGCTGATCACTAGCAAGGCATTGTGAGAGACAGCCCAGGCTGGAGAGAGTTCAGGGGCACAGTGGTCCCACAGTCGCAGGCTGCACCCCGGGGATCCCGTCACACCTTTAATACAGGCCCTTATCCATCTGGCAATCAGGCTTTGTATGCCAATCAAATTATGGGATGGTCAGTGACAGCTCAGCCAAAGATTTTTCAAAAGTTAGAATTGAGAAACTTTATCAAATTATTTCTAGTTTATCTGGAAATTCACCTGTTAGTAGAATCACAAGTACTTTAGTTAAGGTTGAGAGCACATATCAGTAATTTAGGTAAAGTACATTACAGAGCTGTTATGATGATCCAAAAAACAAGCCTTAAAAACCCAAGAAATTCACAGCTAGGGTTAAATATAAAAAATATCCACATGTTAAGGTATGAAAATGCACAGTTAAAGCGCCTAAATAATATTAACTCTAGCTTGTAGTTGTCCATGAGGAAAAATAAGAAAAAAAATTAATATGTTTTTAACAATCAATTTAATGTTATCTGGGCTCCCACCCACTAAAATGTCTTAATCATAAAGGTATGGCTTTGCATGGCATCATGGTAGGTCAGAATTATGCTGACAAAGAATGTTTTTGCAATGAAGAATAATGAGAACAAGCTATAATTAAACACATACTAGACTATTCAGATGTAGCCCAGGCACAAGATTGCAGTGAGTTTTAACTGTATGGGAAGTTGGAAGAGTTTGTGGCAGGGCAGAGTTAAGGTTGTTTGGGTACTGTCATAAACATAGAGAGAAGGGTAGCATACAATCCCTCCTTGGCAGCTGTACTGAATCGCTTTACCTATAAGGGGTTAAGAAGCTCAAATAACCTAATTGGCACCTAACCAGAAGGATCAACAAGGAAAGAAGATACTTTGAAATCTGGTGGTGGCTGAGGGAGAATATTTGTTTGTGTCTCTCTCTTTGTTGTTCCCTCTCCGGATGGAAGGAGAGACCCAGCAGGTACAACATCTCCTGAAAATATACCTGGAATAATAGATCTAAAACCACAGAAGTTGTAAGTAGGCAAGGAAATGTGTTAGGTTATCTTTTGTTTTAGCTTGTGAATTTTCTTGCTATAGCTTAACTACTCTGCCCTCAGGCAAAGGGAAAAAAACAAACTCCAGCTGCTCTCAGCTTAAAAAAAAGTGGCCGTTTAAAACCCTGAGGTCTGCACTTATGGTGGTAGAATGGGATCATTTTGAACCAGGTCAGAGTCCCCCACCCACTCTGAACTCTGGGGTACAGATGTGGGGACCCTCATGAAAGACCCCTTAAGCTTATATTTTACCAGCTTAGGTTAAAACTTCTCCAAGGCACAAATTCCTTCCCTTGTCCTTGGACAGTATTGCTGCCACCACCAAGTGATTTACACAAAAATTTAGGGAAGGGTCACTTGGAATCCCTATCACCGCCAAAATATCCCCCCAAACCCGTTCACCCCCTTTACTGGGGAGGCTTGAGAATAATATACCAACCCACTGGTTAGCAATGCAAGCCCAGGCCAGACTCTTTGTCTTTAAGACACTGAGAAATCAATCAGGTTCTTAAAAGAAGAACTTTATTTATAAAGAAAAAGTAAAAGAGTTTTACATGTACAAGAGTTCACCAGGGCCTGACCCTCTGCATGTACAAGAGTTCACCAGGGCCTGACCCTCTCCAGAGCAGTGGGGAGCCACACTGGCTCACGACACCCCGATGGTTCCAGGGAATTAGTCTGGCCCGGGGGTCTCCCCTCGGTGGCCCTTGCTATAGCTGGCTGAAATGGGGTTAGTCTGCCCTGGCTCAGGGCGGGGCAACACCGCTAAGTCTGGGTTCTGGCCCTCCGTCAGGCCTGAGCAATCTTAGTACACAGTATTAAGCCCCAGCCCTAGGTCAGTGCGGGGCAACAAATGCTGGGTCAGGGGGCTCAGGCCCTCGGGCAGTAACAACAGGGTCCAGCCTCCTCAGGCCAGGGGGAGTCTGCCACCCAGGAGTTGGGTGGCAGGGGGATGCAGGCCCTTCCGCTCCACTGCGTCCCAGCCCGGGACCCTAGCAATGGCTAAAGATCCGCTGCTTAGTCAGGGGGGATCCTGGCTGCAACACACTGACATAGGCTCTGGTAGTGCTGCAGCCAGCCTGGGGTCGGCTGCCCCCAGGCCACTTCCACACTCCCCCTTGGGCCCTCGGGTTGGCCTCTGGGGGTCCAGGAGCATGGGTTTATCGGGGCAGGGGTTGATCGGCAGGTCCGACATCTCCTCCAGGTAGCGGGTGCCAGGCAGGTCTGGCAACTCCTCTGGGTAGCGGGTGCTGGGCAGACCCGGTCAACCTGGGCAGCTGCCTGGGGCGGCGGGGGTTTCCCCATCACGGACTCTGCTAGGGACGTCTGCTCGCTCCGGCGGCTGGGGCCCTACTGAGCTCCAAGGGCCGGCCTTTATAGTTCCGAGTCGCCACCTGACCCTCTGAGGGGCGGGCTCAGAGCTCCCTAGCTCCGCCCACTCCAGCCTCCAGATGGGCTCTTCCCCTTCCGGGGCGGCGGGAGCTACATGATCTCACTACACAGCAAAATCAGGATGGAAGGTAACTTTACAGAGTAAATAAAAGATTTAAAATACAGAGGATTCCCCTCTGGCTTAGCTTCACAGTTGCAAAAACAGGAATAAAAGTACCTCTGTAGCATAGGAAAATTCACAAGCTAAAACAAAAGATAATCTAATGCATTTCCTTGCCTACTTACAATTTCTGTGGTTTTAGATCTATTATTCCAGGTATATTTTCAGGAGATGTTGTACCTGCTGGGTCTCTCCTTCCGTCCAGAGAGGGAACAAAGAGAGAGACACAAACAAATCCTCCCCTTCAGGTTTGGAAGAATTTTTTTTCCTCGTTGGTCCTTCTGGTCAGGTGTCAACTAGGTTATCTGAGCTTCTTAACCCCTTACAGGTTAGAACTATGCAGTACAAACATTCAAATTAACATCAAGTTGACTGAGTCCCTGCGTAGTTCGATTCTTTCTATTTACCTTCTGATCTTTACGGCTTTAGGGTTTACACAGGGAGGGGTGACACCCCCCCCCCATAATCCCCACATACACACACACGGAGAGATGACACGCCCACACTCCCATACAACTCTATCACAAAATTGGGGCTGTGTGACTGACCAGCCCAACACTCCCTGCCTGGAGCTCTCTGCCCTCTATGCTCTCCTCCCCCCCAGGATGGACCTGCCTTTCCTGGTACCTGGCGCAGAGTCTTCCCGAGGCAACATGTGTGTGGGGGGGACACACAGGGTCACATGACCCCCTCCCCAGATTTTTGCCAGGGTTCCCACCAGAATGTGGCCAGCAGCAGCCTTTTGGCACTGTGTGGGAGGGAAGGGATGGGAGCTGCTTCCAGCCACAACGTGGGGCCTGGCCCGTGTCTTTGCAGAGCTCATCTCTTCCCCACCCCTACTGACCTGTGGCTGGAAGCAGCTTGTCCCTTCCTGCTTGGGTTGTCAAAAGGCAGCTAACACCTCCAGACAGCTGCTAGCCACTGACATAACCAGGCCGCCGACATAACCCGGCAGCCTCCAGCGCAGGCAGGAAGGAGTTACGACCGAAGGACGCATTGTGCCCCAGGGCCCAGGGAACCTGATTGCAGGGGATTCAGCGAACCTGGCCAGATAGGTGGCTCAGCAGGGGAGGGTGCCTAGGGGATGGAGCAGCCCCGTGCTCCCTCGGCAGGACCAAGGGTGGGGCTGTGGGGGATGAAGATGATACTAAGCTCCTGCCCTGGGGGTTGCTGGTTTGGGGCGTGAACAGGCCAGAAATAGCTCCCCCACGGGCCACTCCATAGCTTAGCTGAGGGGCAGAGAGGCTGCCCCATGCCGGTGCTGTGTGCAGGGCTTTGGCACATGCAAGGCTCGGTTTCTCCTGGCCAGTGCTCTGGGGCAGAGAGTCTTGGGCTTTCCCAGGGGACCAGCCCAGCCAGAGGCAGTGGGGGAAGGAAGGAGCCTGCCAGCCAGGCAGCTGGTGAGCTGAGTGCTCCGACCGGGGGCTGGTTCTCTGCACAGTGCTATGAGTGAGATGCGCCCCATTGGGGGGGATATGGAGGAGCAGCAGGGCTGCGGGGGTGAAGGGGCAACGCAGGGAGAGGAGAGTGAGGGGGGAGCACATAAAGGACCGATGGATGGGCAGCAGATGAGACACATAGCCAGCCACTGTCTGGCTCCTGCCCACACACACCAGCCTCTGCAGCTTGTAGCATGCGGCCAGTGCTGGCCAGAAATGAGATGGTGGCTGGGGCCCTGCTGGCTGAGAGCTGGCATGCAGCAGGGGCTGCGCTGATGGACCAGTGGGGGAGTGGCCTGCCTCATTCGCTACATCTTCACCCCACCACTAGCCTTGCACAGCCACCCCCGTCATCAACCACTGGACCCCCTTGCACTCACCGCTGGTGGGCAGGCAGCTAGCAAGCAGGGATCTGACCAGCAGCAGGACCTGCCAGTACTGATGGGGGGGTAGGGAGACAGAAATTACGGGACAATTCACCCATTTTTAAAGAAAAAGTCAGGACACCTGCAGGAGGGCTTAAATATGGGACTGTCTCTTTAAAAATGGGAGGCCTGGTCACCCTACTTAGAGAGAAATTCCCTTGGGCAGACGCCCAATCACCATTACAGTCCCACTGCCACCCTCGTTTGAGGACTCAGCTGGAGCCTGGCTCTGTTGCTGGCTCATGGCACTGGGGTAAATTGCACCATCATTGCATTGCTAGCTCAGTGCACCTCCTCTGAGAAGGGTTTACATTAGAAGGATCATGTCCTCACTTGGCTGAAAGGGAAGGCAGGTACAAAAGCTACTGACCAGCTGGGGAAAAGGGGAAGAGGGACTCTCCAGCTCACCTGGGCAGCTCAGTGACCAATTTTGTGAGATAGGTAGAAACTTCAGTTCACTTCCAGGTGCTTCAACAGCTACAGCCTTGTTCTGATATTGCCACGGTCTGTGGCTGACTGTGCTTGGGAAGCGAAGTCCAGCTGCTTTTATTCAGTTCCCGGTAGGTGGTACGATGACTGGTTAGTACCTTAGACACTGACATGGACCAATGAGGATGTGACCTGTCCTTCCAATGAAGAGTCTGAATACAAGCTGTCCCCTCCCTGTATGTAAGCCTTCTACCTTGTTAACAGTACAATATGGGCCAGGTTCAAATATATCAAATGTCTTGTATATCTTGCCAAACTAAATCCATTTGAGCCCCCAGAAACCTGGGAAAACTAAACACACCTCCTTGACAAACAACTACCTCTTCTTGATCCTCCAGAAACCCGAGAAAACTAAACACACGCTTCCCAGGTACCATTAACTGGCAGCCCTTCTCCAGTTACAGACAGGTGAGGAGTGTGCAAACAAGGACATCTCTTTCAGGGGGAAGGACCAGTCAGACCTTTTCCTCTAGGTCAGATTGGAAGGGACTTAAGATTTTTTTTGCCTTCTTCTGCATCATGGGGCATGGATCATCTGCTGGAAGCATCTGACTGTGCCTCCCCTAGTCAATCCCCTACCATTCTAGGGGGCTCAGGCATCAGTGGCACCTCAGTCTCTCCTGTTCTCTGCCCGTGGCCCTCAACAATGTAGTTTCCTGAGGACTAAAATCTCAAGTAATGAGGGTCAACATAGGATGTTTGGGTGAAATTGAGTGATATACAGGAGGTCAGACTAGATGATCTAATGGCCTTTCTGGCTTTAAACTATATGAAGCTATGAATATCTTTGGAAAGAAAGACAGCAACAGACTATACATACAAATAAATAGCAAAATACCCATGCCCTTCCAGTAACTCTGGCAGCCGTCCATCTAACTCCCTTCCCATCTGCCAGTGAGAATGTCCCACAGGTCCCTTGGCTGCACCACCTCTCATGCATCAAGCCCCACTCATGAGATCAGAGAGTGGCAATATCCAAGTCTCTCTTTGCAACTCTGTCCCTGGTCTTCAGGAAACTGCTTGCACAGAGGTGCCACCTGTCACGGAGTCCCTGGACGATGCTCTGGAACTGCTCCCCACAAAGCCAGTCAGGACTTTGAGGAGCCTCCTCTCCCTTGGAGCAGAGTTTTTCAGGGCAAGAAGCTCACACGTCCTCACCTCCTGGGTCTCTCCTTGGAGCATTCAGCATCCTCTGCCCCTCCGTGCACTTCCCACAGCGAGCCCGCCCCAGTGGGGTCCTCGGGAAACCACAGGGTCCTGCACCCCCACTTTGCAGTCAGACGTGACTCCCAGCCAGCCAGTAAAACAGAGGTTTATTAGATGACAGGAACAGGGTCTAAAACAGAGCATTTAGGTACAGCGAACCGGACCCCTCGGCCGGGTCCATTCTAGAGGCCAGTGAGCCAGACCCCCATGTCTGCACTTCTCTCCTCGTCCCCAGGCAGCTCCAGACTCCCACACCCTCTCCAGCCCCTTCTCCTCTGCTCAGTTCCTTTCCCAGGCCAGGAGGTCACCTGACCTCTTTGTCTCCAACACCTTCAGTTGGCACCTTTGCAGAGGAGGGGCCTGTTAGAATGGGTTCCTGTCTGCATCCTGTATCACTTGCCATACCAGTATTGCCCTGGCCTCTTCCTTTGTCATTCAGTGTTGAACGCATTCTACAACAATATGCATTACCTCACCTTTAGGGGGCAAAGCCAGACTTTTTGGCACCTGCTCCCCTATTTGGTGTAAACATTGCTTGTGCCAATCAGAGGCGAACACACACAGGTTTTGGGCCCCGTCCCCTATGACACTTCTGTGATGTCATAGTGAGTACTTTAGGGGTTGCCCTGCCATGTGCAGGCAGAGAGAGGA
>NC_133770.1:300220966-300226545 GCF_003597395.2 Chelonoidis abingdonii | reverse complement strand
GAGAGGCACCTCTTCCCGCTGCGGCAGCTCTGGGGCTAGGGCTGTAAGAAAGGCACCCCTCCCCTGGCAGGTCCAGGCTGTTTTCGGGTGGGGGAAGGGGCACTGTGGCACATATGGGCTGGGGCTGGGGCTAGGGCTGGGCTGAGACGGGCCACCTCTGCCGCAGTTAGGGCAGGGCTGGGCCATACTGATCACAGCTGGGTTTGGGCCTGGCTGGGCCGCCCTGGCTGCAGTTGGGTCAGGGCTGGGGTAAGGGAGCCCTGGCAAGGCCAGACTCCCCGGCTGGGACATAGTTCGGGCTGGGGGAAGGATGACCCGGTGGCAGCAGGTTGGGGACTGGGCTAAGATGGGTCTGGGGGAGGGGCGCAGGTCCCTGGATGGGTTCCCTGACCACCTGCATGATGCTAAGAAGGCAGCCACGCAGCTGCATGGAACTTGGCTCGTAACTCAGGGGAGCAAGTGTCCTCCCACCAAATGGAGATCTGCCAAGCATGCCAGGGCACACAGTTTCGAAAGAAAAAGTAGTTAAGGACATAGCAGTAACTGGGATACAATACAACATGCTTTTACAAAAGGCAGATCGTGCCAGATTTCCTTCTTTGAGAAGATAACTGATTTTTTAGACAAAGGAAATGCAGCAGATCTAATCTACATGGATTTCAAAAAGGCATTTGATACAGTTCCACATAGGAAATTATTAATTAAATTGGAGAAGATGGGGATTAATTTGAGAATTGATAGATGGACAAAAAACTGGATAACAAGGAGACTACTACAAGCCATATTGATAGGTGATCTGTCAGGCTGGAGGGAAGCTACAAATGGAGTTCTTCAGGGATCAGTCTTGGGACCAATCTTATTTAACACCTTTATTAATGTCTTTGGCACAAAAAGCGGGAATTTGCTAATAAAATTTGCAGATGACACAAAGTTGGGAGGTATTGCCAATATGGAGGGGGATTGGAATATCATACAAGAAGATCTGGATGACCTTGAAAACCGGAGTAATAGCAATAGGATGAAATTTAATAGTGCAACGTGCAAGGTCAGGTACTTAGGGACTAACAAGAATTTTTGCTATAAGCTTATCAGTTGGAATTGACAGAGAAGGAGAAAGACCTGGGTGTATTGTTTGATCACAGGATGACTATGAGCCTCCAATGTGAGGTGACCAAGGAAAAGCTAATGCAGTCCTAGAATGTATCAGATGAGGTGTTTCCACTAGAGACAGGGAAGTGTTAGTGTCTTATACAAGGCACTGGTGAGACTTCACCTGGAACACTGTGTGCAGCTCTGGTCTCCCACATTTAAGAAAGATGAATTCAAACTGGAACAGGAGCAGAGAAGGGCTACTGGGATGATCCAAGGAATGGTAAACCTACCTTATGAGAGGAGACTCAGAGCTTGGCTTGTTTAGCCTAACCAAAAGAAGACCGAGGGGAGATCTGATTGCTCTCTGTAAATACATCAAATGGATGAATACCAGGGAGGGAGAGGATTTATTTACGTTAAGCAGCAATGTGAACACAAGACCAAAGGGATATAAACTGGCCAGCAACAAGTTTAGGCTTGAAATTAGGTGAAGGTTTCTAACCATCAGAGGGGTGAAATTCTGGAGCCACCTCCCAAGGGGAACAGTGGGGGTAAAAAAACTAACTGGCTTCAAGACTGAGCTTGATAAGTTTGTGGAGAGGATGATATGATGGAACTGCCTACAATGGTACGTAGCTGATCTGTGACTGCCAGCAGCAAATATCTCCAATGTCTGGTGATGGGACTCTAGATGGGGAGGGCTCTGAGTTACAACAGAAAATTCTTTCCTGGGTGTCTGGCTAGTGCGTCTTGCCCACATGCTCAGGGTCTAACTGGCCATATTTGGGGTTGAGAAGGAATTTTTCCCTGAGTCAGATTGGCAGAGACCCTGCGGATTTTCCCCCTTCTTCTGCGGCATGGGACATGGGTCACTTGCAGGTTTAAACGAGTGCAAATGATGGATTTTCTGTAAGGTGTAGTCTTCAGATCATGATATGAGGATGTCGGTAACTCAGCCAGAGGTTAGGGGTTAGTTACAGGAGTGGGTGAGTGAGGTTCTGTGGCCTGCGATGTGCAGAAGGTCAGACTTGATGATCATGCTGGTCCCTTCTGGGCTTAAAACCTATGAGCCATTTGCCCGCAGCAGAGTCACAATACAAAGTGCCAGGAATGTCTGTGTCTGCTCAGCAAACACAGCTCTCTGGGATAGCAGGAGGCTGGGGGCAGGACTGAGGGGCATCGGCAGAGCTGGGGACGGGCGGGGGAGGCGCCAGGATGATGACAGCAGACGTACATCCAACTGTTACCAAGGGAACTTGGCCGTACTCCTCCACACATTAATAGTCACCTCGCGGCCCAGGCTCGGGGTTGGACACCACTTTGTTGCCGCTGCCTGGCTCACAATCATTGTGCACAATATAGGCGTGAAATTCAGCCCTGGCATAAGCGGCTGCAATCCCAGGGCCACCAGTGGAGTTGTGCCCAATTGCACCTCCCTGGCATCTGGCCCCATATCAGCTGTCAGCTCTGCTCTTCCAACCTCCTGGGGCTCCTCAAGGTCAGAGGCGTCCCAGCATGGCCCAAGCAGCTGCAGAGTTTGTGGATGGACAGGTCAAAGCCAGCCCTGCTCTGCTGATGGCCCAGGGCTAGCCGTGACAGCAGGATAGCTGGAGTTCAGGGGAGGGCTGAGAAGGAGCGTTAGGTTGAAGGGGGAATGGAGAACAGGTGCCTCAGCCCCAGCTTGGGAGAAGGGGCAGGGGAGCCTGAGGGTGGGTTGTATTCAGACGGGGAAGCAGGCTGGGGAATGGGCAGTGGGAGGAGGGAAGGTCTGGAAGCAGCAGCTGAAGAACTGGATTAACCCAAAGCCTGTCTGGGGTTTGGAGCCAAGGCCCCACTGGCTTATGTGGGATCAGAACCACATGGCCTGTCGGGGCAGGGAAGGGGAGGGGAGATATGGGCAGAACAACGTGGGATGGAGACAAATGACAGGAGAGATGCAGGAAGGGACCAGTGGAGTTTATTAGGTGACAGCGGCTCATTTCTGCAGCAACCTCCACCCTTCCACCCCCAGCACAGGGCAAGGTGCTTCCCCACAGCATGGACTGTGCCACTCCTGCTTAGTAGCAGTCATCCCACAGCAGGGTGCCATAGACCTCAACCTCACACAGGGTGAGATACTCCACCCTGTTCGGGATGGTGATAGTGACGTAACGGCCCTTCTTCCCATCACAGGAGATGGTGCTGAGGGATCCTGGTGCGGTATCAGTGATGGTCCCGCAGCTGCAAAGAGCAGAAGACAAGAGCAAGAGACTGAGATTAGGGGGCACAGGCGAGTTGATAGCAGGACTGATGTCCCTTTAATTCTGAGCTTGCAGAGGCCACAGCACGGAGTGAATGACAGACTGTAACAGACACGGGGGTGACCGTGTCCCTTTTCCCCATCACTGAGCAGTACCCAATGCAGCCACAGACCCCTATCCGACCCCTCAATATACATTCCCCTCAATTTGAGCATTAAAACTATTCATTAGCTACTCTCTGTGTTATGTTTTTTTTCTCAAAGTTTCTGCAACCACCTGAATAAGTCATTTATCGTAGACCAATATTTGCCCTGGTTCCCCTTATGGGGATTTTTCCTTAATTTTGGGACTGCATTCAAAGCACTCTGACTTAAAATCAGACATTACTTTTTCCATTCCATTAGGCTGGTTTTGTCTGTCAAAGCAGGAAATGATATTGGCTTGGCTGAATTTGCTCTTCCCCAAATCCATGTTAGCTACAATGCATCACTTCATTATCTCCAGCTACTTACCAGAGCGATTGTCCCGATCATTTGTTCGGCGTACTTCTAGAGGTATCAAAGTATGGGCTGATTGATCTAGAGTTTGGCCAAGTCCTCTTTGTTCCCCTTTTAGTAGAGATAGGACATTAATGTTTAATCCTTCTCCAGTCCTCTGGGACCTCACCCATCCTCCAGAGTTCTCTAAAATAATCCTTTATGGTTCTTGAGATTGCTTCAGCTATCTCCTTTACAGTACCCCAGGGTGTATTTTCATCAGGCTCTGTTTTGATTTGAATACGTTCATCTTGTTTTGTTTTCTTGGCTTTGTTCTGTTTTTTAGCTGTGGGACCATCACGACACCAGACGGGATCCGTCAAGCACCATCTGCATTGCATACTCGGGCTGGAGGGCGCTACGTCACCATCGTCATCCCAGGCAGGGCGGATGTATCTCACCCTGTGTGAGGTCGAGGTCCTCGCTCAGTGGCTAGCACTTCCCCACCAGCAGGGGGTAAGCAGCAGGGTCAATGTGATAGGGAAATTTGTTCCCTTTTTTGTTCTAACCCCATTTCATCTGCCTCAGCTACTGCTAGTGAGACAAGGCAGAAACCTGTGACACTCTTTCACTTTCCACCACTGACAGCTGGGGCAGGGGCTAGAGGCTGTGGGTATGGATTGTGGGGGGCTCAGAAGGGCTCTGCCTGGGTGAATGAACCCCAGCACCGACCTGCTTGTCACTCCCAATCCCCTGGGGCCATGGCTCCCACATCTGAACTGGCTTCCCATGCAGTGGCTGGTTGTGTTCACTGGCCAGGAAGCGGTCTTACATGCTCCGTGTGGGATACAAAGCAGGCATCTACAGCCCCAGTGAAGGGCACATCCCTGCCTCTTCTTGCCCTTCTGTATTTCCAGCTTGGAACTTGGTGCTGGGGCGAGCCCGGTCACTCCAGTTCCTCCATATTATGAAGATGTGACTGGAAAAGGCGTGTGGATAAAGGCCGTGGATTGGAAAACGCATGTATGGTGAAGTGGGATAACAAGGCTCCTGCAGCCACACCCAGTGGCGATAGAGATCCATGCGTTGGAACGTTGGACTTAGGGCATCGTCAGTCTTGTCTCCACTGCGTGAATTCGTGGTAGATTACAGGTATGTGAATGCTTTGTGGGGATGAAGAATCAGAGGGCTCCAGATCCATGTTGGGAGACCTCCCTTGGTTTTCGACCATGGCAAGCACAAACCCCATGTGAGTTGCTTTCCCAGGGCTTGGGTCTTTTCTCCTCGGAGCTTCTGGGGCTGGGTAGGTCACTGTGCTTGAGGTGCTCTCAGCTCCGTGGATGGAAGTGGACCGGCATTTCACTAGCACAGCGACCCCTTGGAGGGCAATTCCAGTTTATTGGTTAGAGTCGACCTCTCTCAGGCTCCTGCATGTTCTCTCTCTGCCCCACAGTTCATCTGTGGCTAGAAATATCTCAATCCAAGTCAATTAGGCATTCTTTGCCTGGAACCATAGATTTAAGACTGAAGGACATTTCGAACCCCTTAGTTGACCTCCAGTATCACGCTCTCGAAAACTGCACGAATGATTCTATGCTGAGCTCCATAATTCAAGTGTTAGCTGTCACTGTAATCTATTGGATCAGACATCTGTCTTGATTTCAAGACTCCATAGGGAAGGAGAATCACCATGTCTCCTCGGTTATTGCTCCCTCAGTAATGACTCCTCTGCTTGATAAATGTAACCTTATCGTTAGTTGGGTTGGGTTTG
>NC_133770.1:300205534-300220794 GCF_003597395.2 Chelonoidis abingdonii | reverse complement strand
GGGGTCTTGCTTGCCCTGGCCACCCTTGGAGTCTCCCACGTGGATCTGGGCCCCCTTGAGTCTCTCTCCACAGCAGTCTGCCCTGTTCTTCACAATCACTGTGGAGACAGAATACCGGCTGCCCAAGTCCACGTTCCACCATGGATCACTCTCGCCCTGGGTGTGGCTGCAGAAGCCGTGGTCCAAAATCCCATCGCATTTTCCATCCACTGCCTTTTCAGGCTCGTGTTGATTGAATGTGGAGGATTGAGAGACAGGCTGCTCCCGCGCCAAATTATAACCTGGAATCAAAGAGAGAGAAGAGGAGAAGTGGGACATACCCCTCGCTAGGGGACACGGGTGCCAGAACAAGGGGGGGCAGGGGAATATGCAGGGCCGCCCAGAGGATTCAGGAGGCCTGGGGTCTTTGGTGGCTGGGGCCCAGCTGCTGAATTGCCACCAAAGACCCAGCACTTCGGCAGCGGGTAGCAGGACAGAAAGACCCCCCGCTGCGGGTCTTCAGGGCACTTCGGCGGCGGGTCCCAGAGCAAAAGGACCCCCCACCACCGAATTACCACCAAAGACCTGGAGTGGAAGAAGGTCCGTTGGCCTGGGCCCCAGAAGAGTTTTCCAGGGCCTGGAGCATTGGGCAAATTGCCCCACTTGCCCGCCCCCCTGGGCGGCCCTGGGAACATGGCCCTCCCATTTTTTACTGGCTGTAAGGACAAGCAGCAGAGGGAGGGGGTGGAGTCTTGGTCGGGGGAAGAGGCTATGGAGGAGCAGAGACTCGGGGGAGAAGGGGTGGCATGAGAGTGGGGGGTCTCTGTTCAGGGGCTGGTGCCCCACCCCTCCATGGTTAGGAAGCTTCCACCACCTCTGCTAGGGGGGCTCTAGACACCCTTTATCCCACATGGAGCCAAAGCCACAACCCAGCAGTGACACAAATCAGCCACTGCATGGGAGCCAGGTTCACAGTGGGAGCCATGGCCCCAGGGGTTGGGAGTAACAGCAGGTCTGTGCTGGGGTCTCACCCAGCCTGAGCCTCTCTCAGCCCCCCCACATACCATACCCAGCTGGAGCTGCTCCCCAGGACAGGGATGGGGCAGGATGTTCAGATGGAGCCTCCCCCATCTGCCTCTGCCAGCTGGAGCCCCTGACCAGGTCAGTAGTGGGAAGGGAAGAGTGTCCCATGATTTCTGCTGTTTCACTAGGCAGAGGTTGGGGCAGAAGGGACTGGGGTATAAAATAAAAGGGGAGAAGTTTCCATTCACATTGTGCCAGCTCCTTACCCACTGGTGATTGGGGACAACCCTGAGCTACGACCTCGACCTCACACAGGGTGAGAATCCCCCTTCTGTCTGGGATGACAATGGTGACGTAGCGGCCCTCCAGCCCGTTGCAGGGGACAGTGCTGATGGATCCCAGTGTAGTGTTGGTGATGGTCCCGCAGCTAAAAACAGAGCAGAAGCCAAGAAGACAAAGCAAGATAGATGTATTCAAACCGACAGGGTCTGATGAAATTCACCCTACAGTTCTTAAGCAATCTCAGAACTATTAATGATTTGCTCAAGAATTTATGGAGGAAGGGTAAGGTCCCAGCTGAATGAAAAAGGAGAAACATAGAACCTCTCTTTAAAAAGGGGAACAAGGAGGATGTCAGGAATTCTAGATCAATGAGCTCAAATTCCATACCTGGAATGAGACTGGAACAATTTATTTAACAAGAAATTTGTTCAAACCTAGAGGATAACAAAGTAATATTTTATAGCCAGCATGGATTTGTCAAGAGCAAATCATGCCAAACAATCTAATTTCCTTCTTTGACACTGGCTTAGACCAATTTCAGCGCTAATCCTCTCATTGGAGGTGGAGTAAAGAAATCGATTTAAAGAGCCCCTTAAGTAAAAAAAAAAAAAAAGGGCTTCATTGTGAGAATGGGTCCAGGGTTAAATCAAGGTAATGCTGCTAAATTTGACCTAAAGTCGTAGTGTAGACCAGGCCTTAGTAGACAGGGGAAGTGGCAGATGTCATATATCTGGACTTCAGTGTCTGAGCAGACTGCAGCGGAACTACATGTCCTGCAGAGAAGAGCTGCAGTGGTTTGACCCCGGGCAGGGGAGGTGCTGAATCGAGAGAGGGAACCCTTCCCAGGTGATGGCAGGAGGGCTGACTCCAGAGTGGGGCCCCAGGTTGAGTGGGGCTTAAAGGCAGGGCCAGATTTCCAATTATGCACAGCAGAGATGTGTCTAGGGGGGCTGGCATTCTAGGGGTTCCCAAGGTTGACAAGTTTGCAATTTTTTATCCAACTGGGCTATTTTTAGCTGTCAGTTGCCAGGTTTTTTAGCAGTTGTGAGTTGTGGCATTTGGGGCTATTTTGCTGCCATGCCGACGCTGGCCGCATTGCTCAGGAATTCTCAGGAGGGAGGGAGCCTCTCAAGCTGCCCCGTGCCGTGCCAGGATGCCCCACATGCCGCTTGTCTCATGTTGTGCCCTCTCCCCATAGGTGACGTTTGCAGCATGTGCAGAATTCTTGCCTGAGAGAAGTCAAATCTATTTTTTCTGCAGAAAATGTGCTGCAGTTCCACCATTCACCCTCCAGAGGTCGCTGGGGCTCCAGAGCACCCTGAGCTGGCTGATGGTGACAGGTCTGGCGGGCGGCAGCAAACAGCTGGCAGGTGGGTGACGGGGCATTTTGTCCTCAGGTGACAGGTCACAGCAGCCTTCTTGGAGCCAGGCTAGGAGGCAGGGGGCCACACAGGGCTGCTGGAGTGTCCCACGGCCACATGGGCAGGGAGGAAGGGGGCTGAAGATGTTGTGCCGAGGGGCGCGTAAGGTGTACATCTTGCCCTGCTTACAGGTAAGAAGCCTGTAAAAAGGAGACGGATGGAGCCAAGCGGGGCAGAAAGACGAAGGTTAACTCCCCTCCTCCCTCGTCTAAGATTCGTAGGGATGGACGCTGGCTTGTGTACCATGTTTTGGCCTTTGGTTAAATAAATTAGACCCCTGATGGGGCACTAATGCTCACTACATCCAATCTGCATTGAATTCCCTGAAATCCAACAAGGGGAAACAGAGGCAAGGACACAACCACAGTTCTGCACTCGGACGGTCAGTGGTGCTCCAAGAGCATGTGACCAGCAGACCAGGTTGTTTCAACGAGATCGGTGATCAATTGCTCTCCATGTCCACCAACAGTAGGACAAGAAGTCATCTCCTTAGTTTGGAGCAAGGAAGACTTAGATTAAATATCAGGCTACATGGATAGTTCAGTTTTGGGATAGGTCACTAAGGGAGGGTGTGGGATCCCTGTCACTGCAGGGGACTAAGAAGAGGTTAGACTGGTCCCTGCCAGGGATGCTCTTGGTCGTGGGAGTCAATACGCCGACCGCAAGGTGAATCTGCACCACCAGACCCTTTTGAACACACCCCAGAAATCTCTTTATTGCCTTATTATCATCCTTTGTTTATTATTTTCTCTGGAGTTTGTGTCTTGACCAGGAACTTTGGACCTTGACAAAAAATAATTGACTCCCCCTAGTCTAGGTATATCTGGCCCTGCCTCAGCAATGGGGGATTCACTAGATGTCCCCTTGAGATCCCTTCCTGCCCTACACCTCTGTGTATCTATATGGGATGAAGGGAACACAGTACAAGATGCTGCCTGCCCCAGTCCCCATCACAACCCAATTCAGGCAGGAAATAAGGCACACATTTTTACCAGCCATGGCCATTTACCAATGAAGCAAATTACTGAGGAACTCGGTGGATTCTCCTTCCCTTAGAGTCTTTAAATCAACATTGGACGTCTGTCTAAAAGATGCACTACACCTCACAGAGAAATTGTGGGCTCTGCAGAATCACTGTGTGAGGTTTTCTGGGCCATGCGATACAGGAGCTCAGACTAGATGATTGGAAAGATCCTTTCAGACTTTAGAAATCTATGGATTTCAGAAAAATCGGTTCCTATTGCCTTAGATGTGATGATCCTACCTGGGCAGGAGCCATAAGGGCAGAGAGAGAACACGCAGGAGCCTGGAGAGAGATTGGCTCTACCCTGGATTGCCCTGCAGGGTTCACTGTGCTCAGTGACATGGGGTTCCCTTCCATCCAGGAGCTGAGAGCACCGCCAGCACCGCGCCCCCAGCCCCAGATAGCTCGAAGGGGAATAGACCAAGCCCTCCCCCGGCTGGCAATGATACCCCTGTGTCTGAGCTGGGAGTCGTCGTCTCACTCCAGAGAAAGGGGAAGCAACTCACATGGGGTTCTGCTTGCCATGGTCGTCCAGAGAGTCACCCACGTGGATCTTGGCCTTCTCAAGTCTCTGCCCACAGCAGTCCTCCCTGTTCTTCATGATCACGGCGGAGACAGACTGATGACTGCCCAAGTCCACCCTCCACCACGGCTCTTGCTCACACATGGTGTGGGTGCAGGAGTCACGTGTCAAAATCCCATCGCGTATTCCATCCACAGCATTTCCAGCCCTGACTCTTTCAGGTTTGTATTGATCGTAGGTGGAGGACTGAGTGGCTGGGCAATGCCGTGCCATGTTATGACCTGGAATCAAAAGGCAGGAAGAAGGGAAGTGGGACATGCCCCTCACTAGGGGACAGAGGTGCTGGAACAATGAGAGGCAGGGGAACATGGCCCTCTCATTTTTTACTGGCTGTAAGGACAAGCAGCAGGGGGACAGGGCAGAGTCTTGGGGGGAAAGAGGCTGTGCAGGAACAGAGACTCGGGGGAAGGGGTAGCATGAAGTTGGGGGTCTCAGTTCAGGCACTGGTGGCCCCCCACCTGTTAAGAAGCTTCCACCACCTCTTCTGGGGGGCTCTAGACACCTTGTACCCCACACAGGGCCAGAGCCAGGTCCCAGTACTGACACAAACCAGCCGCTACATGAGAGCCAGGTTCATAGTAGGAGCCATGACCCCAGGGGACGGGAGTGACAGCAGGTCTCTGCTGGAGTCTCAGCCCAGACAGAATCGATCTCAGCCCCCCCGCATGTCCCAGATCTAGCTGGAACTGCTCCCCAAGGCAGGGATGGGGCAAGATGTTCAGATGGAACCTCCCCTGTCTGCCCTGCCAGCTGGACCCCCTGCCCAGGTCAGTGGTGGGAAGGGAAGAGTGTCTCAGGGATTCTGCTGTCTCACTAGACAGAGGTTGGGGCAGAAGGGACTGGGGTAAAACATAAAAGGGAACAAGTTTCCATTCAAGTTGCGCCAGCTCCTTACCCCCTGGTGGTGGAGTGCAGCCCTGAGACACCCCAGTCAATGCAAGAATCCCGATCGCCATTAGTAGATGCCAGAGAAACTCCATCCTTGCACTGTCAACATAGAAGATCACGTGAATGTTTTACTCAGAATGAACTACAGCCATAGCAAGGTTCAGATGAGCAGCTCACATATGCCAGATGGTCCTCATTTTACAGAGGGGGAAACTGAGGCACAGAGAGCCAGCAACCTAAGATCCTGAAGCAGGTAAGGGGCAGACCTGTTAATAGAATCAGGGTCCCTTGAAGTCTATTCCCCTCTTTTGCCCACTAGACCATTCTACTGTGTTTATGACAATTTCTTCTGATTAGCTTCCACTGGCCTTCTGAGGATAAAATGTGCCTTATCCAGAAAACCTGTCTTGGGGTGGGTAGATCCTTTAAAACAGGTACTTATCCATCTGCCAGTCAGGCTTTGTGTGCCAATCTAATTGTGGGATCATCAGTGACAGCTCAGCCAAAGATCATTCGAAGGTTAGAGCTGAGAAACTTTATCAAACTATTTCTAGTTTCTCTGGAAATTCGCCTGTTAGTAGAGTTAGGCTGAGAGCACATATCAGTCATCTAGGAAATTCACAGCTGAGGTTAAATATAAAAAAGAACTTGCTGAGTTGCACTGATCCCTGGAGAGGGCAAAAGTCTCTGACCAGGAGTCTATCTCCTTTGGACTCGCTGGGCAGAGCTCACAGTGTGAAACAGAAGTGCTGGAGCCCTGAGGCTCAGTCTCAGAGGCACTGAGGTGCATGGCCTACGCTTAAGGAAGAGTGGGACCCCTTGGGGCCTGGCACACCAGGGACATTTAGAAACTGGAACAAAGCACAGATCCTGTGGGTCCGTGACAGCTGGTGGCAGGGTGGGACACTGAATGCACCAGGAGTATTGTGCAGCGAGTGACTTGCAGCAGTACAAACAAGGCCAGACAAAGGAAACAAGCACTTCCCTGCGGAGAGCATCACAGAGCTGTGCAGGGAGAGAAGATTAAGTGTTGGGAAATTCAACCAGGTGCAGCTGATTGCACGGCTGGAAAAGGCAAGTTCCCCAAAGAGTCCAAGGACGACAGAGGCAGCAGTTGTAGTAGCAACATGGGTCCCTCATAGCCCAGTTTCCCATCCCCGGAGTTGGGGCAGTGAGGGTTGGAGCTGGAAGCTGGAGAACAGAGACTAGAAGGCCCCAAAAGGGAGAGAGCTGATTGAGAGAAACAGTGAACGCATGAGGAGGAGCAGCGACAGCACTAGGTGGAACAGCAGAAAAACCAGGACACGCAGGGACAGCATGAACTGGATGCAGAGAAGAAGTGAACAAGAGGTCCCACTGAGAAGTAAATACAGAGAGACCATGGGAAGCCAATTCCACAGGGAGCCTAGATACCAAATTGCTGCTGCAGTTTAAGTGGGGGCGATATAAATACCTCACTGCCCTGGGGGAGGCTTGTGATTTGAACTACGTTAACTCTGTGGACCGGCTCCGCTGTCTCACCCCCTTTCTGGATCCCAAAGCGATATGGACGTACAGCCAAATGGGCAGAATTGGTGGGGGGGAAGGGGGTACAGACAGTTCTAAAAGGCTCTACTGCTTAAGTCTGAACTGACAAGTCAGGCTTCGAGGGAAAGGTTTTGGGGTGTGAAGAAGAGCCAACATGTGACATGTATGGAAGCCACCACCCTGCTGGGAGAACATCTCCACAAATGGGGTAAAAGTGCAGGTGTCACTATGTGACCTGGTAGGATTGGAGCTATGGGAATGTCCCCATGAGCTTAAACTGTGGCTACTGGACTGGGAGCCTAAGGATCTTCACAGTACAGGCCAGTTGGCAGATGAATCTGCGGATAGGGCGTCCGGTGGTGAGAACAAAACAAAGGGTGACTGGCCCAGGTTGGGGCCCTAAGGGGGGCACATGGGGGCCACCATGAAGCGGGATTCAAATAAATGCAAACCAGGGGTGATGGTCGATGTGGGTAGCCCCCCTCCAAGGGATCCCCAAAACCTCAGCTGTAGTATCTGTAACCGGACAGGGCACAAGTGGGTTTACTGCCCGAGACTTGATGAAATGGGGTTTGAACGGGACCATTGAAGGGTTAGCTCGGTGAACACCCAGCCGGAGGAAAGCGGTCACACAGCCAGCTTCTCGCCTTGTCTTCTGACTGGCTTGAGCACTGGCCAAAGATGTGAGAATTGACTCACGATCCTTCCTGGACAGCGGGGGTTAACCTGTCAGAAAATCCTGCCTGGTCCTTGAGCATCTACATCACTGAGAGAAATTCCCTTGTGCAGACGCCCAATCACCATTGCAGTCCCACTGCCTCCAGGGCCGGCTCTAGGATTTTTGCTGCCCCAGGCAAAAAAAGTTTGGCCACCCCCGCTTTTTTTCGTTCCCCCCTGCCTCCGGCCCTGCCCCAACACCACGTCTTCTGAACCCCTTCCCCAAATCCCCAGCCTTGCCTCCTCACCTGGGCATGCCGCATTTTCCCCCCCATTGCTTCCTGGGGGCCCCCCTGAACTCCAACCCTAGCTCACCTCCGCTCCGCCTGCTCCCCTGGATGCACCACTGCTCCCTCTCAGGTGAGGGAGGGGGAGAAGTGGAGCAGCAGCGCGTTCAGGGGAGCAGGTGGAGCGGAGGTGAGCTGGGTGGTGGGGCGCAGGAAGTAACGGGGAGTAGAGGAACCACTTCCTACTCCAGCTCACCTTCGCTCCACCACTGCCGCCTCCCCCAAGTGGCCACTGCTCGGCTTCTCCTCCCTCCCAGACTTGCTGCGTGAAACAGCTGTTTCACACGCAGCAAGCCCGGGAGGGAGGGAGGAGAAGTGGAGTGAAGGCGGCATGCTCAGGGGAGTAGGAGGAGGCGGAGCGGAGGTGAGCTAGGGGCACTTTTTCCCCATGCCCCAGAGTTGTCACCTATGATGGCTGGTGCCAGAATGCCGCCCGCAGAAATGTGCCACCCCAAGCACCTGCTTGTTTTGCTGGTGCCTGGAGCCGGCCCTGACTGCCTCCCTCATTTGAGGACTCAGCTGGAGCCTGGCTCTGTTGCTGGCTCATGGCACTGGGGTGAAGTGCACCCTCACTGAATTGCTAGCTCAGTGCACATCCTCTTGGAAGAGTTTACATTAGGAGGATCATGTCCTCGCTTGGCTGAAAGGGAAGGCAGGTACAAAAGCTACTGACCAGCTGGGGAAAAGGGGAAGAGGGACTCTCCAGCTCACCTGGGCAGCTCAGTGACCAATTTTGTGAGATAGGTAGAAACTTCACTTTGCTTCCAGGTGCTTCAACAGCTACAAGCTCGTTCTCCGATATTGCCACGGTCTGTGGGCGACTGCGCTTGGGAAGCGAAGTCCAGCTGCTTTTATTCAGTTCCCGATGGGTGGTTCAGCGCCTGGTTATTAGTTTAGAAGCTGACATGGACCAATGAGGCTGTGACCTGTGCTTCTAATGTCCCAGCCAAGCCCTCCACACTGTTCCTCCCCCCATGCACACCTGACTGAGACTAGCCAGGCTTCTGCACCAGTCCCAGACAGCTCAGCTCTGGGGAGACAGGTGGAGCCCCACAGGTGGTGGGAAGCAGAGACTGCCCAGAGCCAGAGATGCACTGGGGTCTGGCCAGGGGGCTGAGAGGAGCAGGGAGCGGTGCCAGAGGGCAGAGAGGAGACCTCAATTGGCTAGTGGGCAGGCCGAGAGGAGCAAGTGATGGGCGGGGGCAGCCAGCAGGGTCTTGGGGCGCAGTGCAAGCGGAGCAGGCTGGGTCCCCTTCTGAGCATGAGCCTGGTGCCATGGAGCCACTGGAGCCGTTGTAAACCTGGTACTGGGCACATGGCCTTTTGCAAAGCAGCTGCCCTGACTACTTGCCCTCATGGAGTCAAGTCCAGCAACAGGGAACCTATGGAGCACACCCAGAACTACCACCCCAGTTCCAGAAACTTCTGGCTGAGGAGAGCTAACTGTGCACCCGCCTAGAAACACAACTCAGTGCTAGCTCCCCAGCACAGACAGATATCGCCCTGGGTCACATCAGCCTTTGACAAACAATTACATCTGACTGATCCCCAGAAACCTGAGAAAAATAAATGCACCTTCCCTATCTGCCCTTCACTGGCAGCCCTTCTCCAGTTACAAACCCGTCTCTCCCTGCCTGAGGGAGTGCGGGCAGTCCAAGCATTGTCTCCCCTCCTCCCCTGTCTGAAGGGACCATAGGTGATTCCCTTTCTTCCTGCCCCTCCACCTCATGGGACCGCTGTTCATCACCTGTCTGTTTCCCCCCTAGCCTCAGGGGAGGATGGGCGATCCCCTTTCTCCCTGCCCCCTGCTTCAGGGGAGCATTGTCCATTGCCTGTCTGTTTCCCCCACAGCCTCAGGGGAGTGCGGGAAATCCCCTCATGGTCTCCCGCAGCCTGGGCTGTTACCTACTTTGCAGGGGCGGCTCCAGGCCGATGGTCAATGTGCATAGACCATCTCCAAGGATTCCCAAAACTTAAGCTGTAGTATCTGTAACCGGACAGGGCACAAGTGGGTTTACTGCCCGAGGCTTGATGAAACGGGACCATTGAAGGGTCCACTGGTCCTGCAGGACCAGTGGACCGTCCACAGGCAACCACGAAAGGCAGCCTGTCTGCTGTGCTTGGGTCAGCAAAATTCCTAGAGCTGCCCCTGCTACTTTGTCCTGGAAGAGCAAACTGGTGAACTGCTCTGGGATTGGGCAGCTACTCCTGGAAACAGAAAGGAGGAACCTGGGCCGTGGGGAATTTTCCCACTGTGAGTAACTCCTATTGCAGCTGCAGAAAGGTGCCCTCATCACCCCACTGCACTCAAGCAGCTTCAGGCCTGCAGTGCCTCATCGAGGTACGTGGATTCCTCTGTATTACGGAGCCCACCAGCGGGGGTAAACTGGACTCGTGAATCCAGGGAAATCCATCTGGGGGTTGTGTTACTTGCAGGTTGTATTTTGTTACTGATGTGCCCACTTCAAATCCCTCTTCCCCTTCCCTTCCTCTGCTTCCTGTCTATTTCCCCTTGTAAATAAACGGTACCTTGATTGTTGGTTCATGCACTATGGAGGTGCCAGAAGAGGGTAAAAACAAGGCATCAGGCTAGTCATAGGGGTAAATACCTGGTTGTGGACAGTTGAAATCACACAGGGAGGCACGGGAGGGTTCCTGACTCTGGTAAACAGTCAGGTGGAGGCACCAGCAGTTAGTGTCTAAGAATCAAATCTCCTGCGGCCAGAGCAGATGGACACCAGATAAGAGTTCTTGTAGAATAGTCCATAATTTGCAGTTCTCATTGCTGCTTCTGAAGCACACTGGACCTTGGGCTACACGTGGATGAGAAGAGGTTGTGGTACAACCAACAGAGGTAGAGTTGTACCTTTCCTTTCCCCTGTTGGGTTAGGTGGTCTGGGGTGGGGGGATATGGAGCACTTTGTTTACATGCATACGGATGTGTCTTGTGTCCTCCTGAGAGAGCTTGATGTAGATGGAGATGTCATCGAGATTCTCTGCAATCCTCTCCTGAAGGTTTTTAGGGAGACCTGCTTTGTTTCTTCCTCCCTACTAGGATGTTCTCCGATGCCACTCAGCAACAAGTTCAGCTGGCACCATGGCAGCATAGGCTAGAGGCATATGGGCCCATGTGACCAGTAACAGACCTGTTCTCTGTGCCTTTGTGACCCTCAGGAGGAGTGAGAGATCAGCTAAAATCATCACCATCTGCGGAAGACAGTGCCCATATTCACTGCCATTGCCCTATACTTGTACCCACAGAATAAGGACCAAAATTTGATAGCTTCTTGCATCAGAAAAATCATGCCCGTCTGTGACATCACTGACACAACCTGTGACTGTATAGATCATTGTTGCAACCACTGTTATATATTTGCAGCAAACATTGTACAAAGGTTGTCATGTAAGGGTCTGTGGAAAGGTTATGATTTTCTGGTTATGATTATGCTATCTTTATGTATGTATCATTTTTGTATTTAAAGTTATAAATATTGTCTCTATACTGTCTGTAGTTCAAACTTGTGCTGTGCTTCTGGATGACACCCCAGTCAATCTGGTGTCAGCTCTGCCTATCCTGCTTGATGGCCCATTAAGGACCATCAGTTATACAATTGACTCATTGAGAGAAGCAGGGCTGGTGCAACCATTTAGGTGACCTAGGCAGTAGCCTAGGGTGCTAGGATTTGGGGGGCGCCATTTTCTTCAGCAGTGACCGGTGAGGCCGGATCTTCGGCCACCTCAGTCGCTGCCAGCATTTAGGCGGAGGGAGTTGGGGCAGGGGAGCGCGGGGAGGGCTGCCTGCAGCAAGTAAGGGGGGGGTGGCACGCAGGGGAACTCCGTGCCCCAGCTCACCCCTGCCCCGCCACCTCCCCGAGCACACCATGGCTGCTTCACTTCTCCCGCCTTCCAGGCTTGCGGCACCTAAGCTGATAGGTGCCACAAGCCTGGGAGGCGGGAGAAGTGAAGCAGCGATGGCGTGCTCGGGGAAGAGGTGTAGCAGGGGTGAGCTGGGGCGGAGGAGTCCCTCAGGGTGGGGGCTGGCGAGCTGCCGCAGGGAGGGCACCTCAGGGCGGAGGGGAGAGCCTGCCGCGGGGGAAGGGGGCGCCTCAGGGGGGGGAATAGGGCGGGGACTGGAGGGTGCAGGTGGAAGTTTTGCCTAGGGCGCGAACATCCGTGCACGCGCCCTGGAGAGAGGCAGATACACCTTGTACTCAGCAAAGCAAGCAGGCAGAGCCGGCTCCAGGCACCAGCTTATCAAGCAGGGGCTTGGGGTGGCAACTCTGGAGAGGGAGGCACTTTCACGTATTCGGTGGCAATTTGCGGAGGGTCCCTCACTCCGCTCAGAGCAAAGGGCCTCCCACTGAATTGCCAAGAGATCGCAATCGGGGCTTTTTTTTATTTTTATTTTGGCTGCTTGGGGCGCCAAACCCCTGGAGCCGGCCCTGCATGGAGGGATATGCCTATGGACAGAACTCTGAGGTTTTTTCATGCCATATGCTGGATAGCTTGCCTTGGGACAAAGAAGAAAGCCACATGGCAAGAGACTATAAAAGGCTGCTGCAGCTCCTCCACCATGCTTTTAGCCTCTGGAGGGACTTTGCTACAAATGAAGCTCTGAACAAAGGACTGAATGACCCATCCCAGCGGAGATGTCTCTCCGAGATTGATTTGAACCTGCAGTTTACTCCATCACCGCTACAACCTGAACTAAGAACTTTGCCATCACTGTATGTTAATTGATTCCATTTAACCAATTCTAGCTCTCATCCGATCTTTTTCCTTTTATGAATAAACCTTTAGATTTTAGATTTTAAAGGATTGGCACCAGCGTGATTTGTGGGTAAGATCTGATGTGTATATTGACCTGGGGCTGGGGCTTGGTTCTTTGGGATCGAGAGAACCTTTTTCTTTTACTGGGGTGTTGGTTTTCATAACCATTCGTCCCCATAACGAGTGGCACTGGTGGTGATACTAGGAAACTGAAGTGTCTAAAGGAATTGCTTGTGTGACTTGTGGTTAGCCAGTGGGGTGAGACCAAAGTCTTCTCTGTTTGGCTGGTTTGGTTTGCCTTGGTGTGCACAGAAGCCGCAGCCTTGGGCTGTAACTGCTCTGCTTTAAGCAATTTGTCCTGAATTGGTGCTCTCAGTTGGGTCCCACCAAAGCCAGTATTGTTACACCGCCTACTCACCCCTTCTGGGATGTACTCACCATAGCTGGGGTGGGAGAGCTGTGCTGTGCTGAGGTGCTACGAAGCTGAAGTGTTGTCACAGGAAGCCTGTCTTCTTAAAAGACTTTATGGGAATAAGCGATGGGAGCTTTGAAACTTACGTTTCCCTTCCCATTGTGACTAAATCCAGTGGTATCTCTGTTTTTATCAGCAGCTTCTGGCATGGCTGCCTTGAGGGATGCCCACTCAGCACCCTCAGAATGCCTGGCCCTGATGAGGGGTTCTGTGGGGTCCTGGGACCCAGCGCTGCATTAGACCATGAACAAAGGGCTTGGAGGGCCAATAGGATCAACGGCATGGAGAAACAAAGAGGACAGGAAAGAGGCCCAGGAGTCCCAGCAAGGCAAGGAGAGGGAAATGCACAGGGGACAGCAAGGAAAACCAGCCACAACTCCACATGTGCAAAACGTGGCTTTCACAGCTCAGTGTATATGTAGTCACACCACAGTACATTCGTGCACTCGAAAGGACCTAAGGGTTTTACTTCCTTTCTAATTTTAACTTTTCGCCCCATTAATTTATGTTAAAAATCTGTACAACATTGGCTGTGTGGGGGTTTTGCACATTACTTTTCTGCACTCTTCCCCCCACTGAGTAAAGCCGTGTTTGTGGAGCATTGAATTATCTTTATTAGCACACAACAAATATCGCAGAATGCATAGCAGCAGCCAAAGCAAACAGTCCATGTAAATACACACTAAGCACCTGTACCTACTGGGTTTCTGGGAACGTGGAAGCCCGCCCAATGCTAAAGGATCCCCCCCAGCCTAAGGGGAGGATCTACAGGACCTCAAAAACCCAACTGATGTCGGGGGACAACTAATAAAAGAACAGGGACAAGAGTGCGGTCAGAGGGTCAAAAGAAGGGAGCCTGACGGGGACCCCAAGCAGAGAACCCCAGACAGCGCCCACTGCTCCTCGAAGGCATCAAGGGAGCAAGTGGACGCCGCCCAGAGGAACTCCGCCCGGATACGTGAATGGACCATGGATCGGAAACAAGCCCCACAGTCACCGGAGTCTCCATCGGCCAACCTCCTCTCCCTGGTTGTGTAGATGGCCGTTTTAGCCAGGGCCAGGAGGAGGTTGACCAGGAGGTCCCGCGACTTTGTGGGGCCACGGATAGGGAGTGCACAGAGAAGGAGGTGAGGGGAAAAGTGCAGCCAGAAATGTAACACTATATTGGTGAGGAGCCGGTATAGGGGCTGCAGCCTGGCGCACTCTAAGTAAACATGCGCCAGGGTCTCCCTAACGCTGCAGAAGGGGCAGGTGTCTGGGGCAGGGGTAAACCGTGCCAAATACATGCCCGTGCTCATGGCCCCATGAAGGAGCTGCCAGCTGATATCCCCGGCAGGCATGAGGACCAGGGTAGAGTATAGGCTGGCCCACCGGGGCTCCTCACCCTCGAGAGGTGGCAGGAGGTCCTGCCACTTTGTGCCAGGGTGGGACAAGAGGGTGAGGAAGTGAAGGGTGTGAAGCATGAGCGTGCAGAGATGTTTCCTTGGTGTGGTTTGGAAGCGAACTGGCTACAGATTGTGCAGCCGGCTGGCGGAGAAGGGTTAGGGGGGCAGGTCAGGTCCACAGGGCAGGGGCCTGATGAAAAGGTCCGGAGGGCCCAGGGTGGACGGTGAGCGGGGCGTGCCCTCGTGCAGGACCCGGTCGAGTAGGCCCAAGCAGTGGGCGGCAAAGCGGCCTTCACCTCCTGTAGTACGCACCGGGCAGTACAAGGTCTGGAGAGCCCCATATGCCAAGTGAGCGTCAGTGGATCCAGCCAGTCTCCCTGGTCATAGTCCAGGAGGTCTCCGACCCTGGTGACTTCCGCCAAGACCAGCCTCTGGCCCACCACGGGGGACTCTGCCACCTGCACAAGGAGCTGAGGATTGTGTAGCAGGGGCTCCGCGAGGAGATCTGCCCCCTTGGTGGCTGCCACAGACCTAGCCGCAGAGAACAGCTTCCAGGTCTGGCACCTGTAGCGAGGCAGTGGGATACCCCACAGCCCCACTGAGAGATGAGCCTCTCCTAACACCAACGTGGGCGGAGCCACTGGGTCCTGCGTCCGCCCCTCAGAGGTCACGGCGCAGACCCGGAAGTATAAAAACTCGCCTGCAGAGCTCAGTGAAGAACCAGCCACCGCAGGGGCCAGATGTCTGCTACCGAGCTCCCTTTTGGGAGACAACAGCAGGCCGCAGCCAGCTGGAGCTCGCACCCTGCCAGGAGAGCCTACCCCGCACTCGCTACCCTGAGGAGGACTGGCCGAGCCTGCCCTGCGCTCGCTACCCTGAGGAGGACTGGCCGAGCCTGCCCC
>NC_133770.1:300179815-300205434 GCF_003597395.2 Chelonoidis abingdonii | reverse complement strand
TGTCTGTTAAGAAAATGTGTCTACTAATCATTATGAGTTCTTTGAAGGGCTCAGCAAACTGTGGACAAGGGATCCATGGACATAGTTTACTTAGATTTCCAGGAAAAGCTTACAAGGTCCATCACTAAAGCTTCTTAAATTTTTAAAATTTTAAAAAAGCAAGGTCCCATTGGATAAAAGCATCCTTTCATGAATTGAGATGGTTAAGCACAGGAAACAAAGGTAGAATAATGCGTAAATTCTCAAAATGAGGGGGTAACAGTGGTGTTCCTCAAGGCCAGTCCTAGGACCAATCCTATTTCAAACTTATTCATAAATGATCTGGAAAAGATGGTAAACAGTGAGGTGGGCAAAGTTTGCAGATGATACTAAACTGCTCAGGATAGTTAAGACCAAAGCGACTGTGAAAATCTTCAAAAAGATCTCCAAAAACTAAATATTGGCAACAAAATGGCAATGAACTTAATGTGGGATAATGTAAGTAATGCACATTCGGAAAATAACCCCAACTATACATACAAGTGATGGGGTCTAATTAGCTACAATGAATTCAGAAATGACTCTTGATTCATTGTGGAAGTCTCTCAAGACGTCCATGCAGTGTGCAGAGGCTGTCAAAAAAAGCAAACAGGAGGTTAGGAATTCATTAAAGGGAGATAGAGCATAAGACGGAGAATTCTTATTGCCTTTATAAATCCATGGTATGCCTGCATCTTGAATACTGTGTACGATTGGTCTCCTCGTCTTCAAAAAAGATATACTGGCACTAGAAAAGGTTCAGCAGAAGGGCCAACTAAACTGATTAGGGGTTTGGAGAGGGCCGCCATATTGAGGAGAGATTAAAGAGGCTGGACTTTTCATTCTTGGAAAAGAGGGCGGGGGGGACTAAGGGGGAATCATTGATAGAGTCTATAAAATCATGAGTGATGTGGGAGAAAGTGAATAGGAAAAGTTATTACTTATTCCCATAATAGAAGAACTAGGGGCCACCAAAGGAAATTAAAGGCAGCATGTTTAAAACAAATAAAAGAAAGTTCTTCACCAGCGCACGTCAACTTGTGGAACTCCTTGCCGGAGGAGGTTCTGAAGGCTAGGACTTAACAGCATTTAAAAGAGAACTGGATAATCCGTGGAGGTGAAGTTCCATTAATGGCTATTAGCCAGGATGGGTAAGGAATGGTGTCCCTAGCCTCTGTTTGTCAGAGGGTGGAGATGGATGGCAGGAGGGAGATCACTTGATCATTGCCTGTTGGGTTCACTCCCTCTGAGGCACTTGGCATTGGTCATTGTCAGTAGACAGGATACTGGGCTGGACGGACCTTTGGTGTGACCCGGTATGGCCATTCTTATGTCCAACCCACCTTCACACAGGGCATAGAATCTCACCAAAAAGCTGGATTAAAGCAAATCTTTTTGCAAGATCTCTAACCTCATCTTCAAGATTCTAAGCAATGGTCAGTCCACTCCCTTCTCTGCTTCTATCATGTGCATTGTATCATCTCTTCCCAGGAAGTCTTCAGTCTGTTTCGTCTCTTACCCCAGAGTCTCTTGAGAAAAGAAACAAAGGCCCTAAGCAAAATCCTGGCCACTTGAAAATAAACCTTTCCCCTCTCTCTCTGAGCTTTTCTGGGAGCCCACTAGCCCCCAAAATCTAAGTTCATAGGAATTACAGTGACTTCCCAAGTGTCACTAGTGGAACTGTGGGTATGTAGCCTACGCAAATGAAGCTCCATATGGCAGCACTTTTCCCTTTTCTCCAACAGAGGGAGTAGAGAGCTCGGTCTCCTCTAGAACTTCTGGGCACAGGACTCACTTCCTCCTGCCAGCTAAGAACGTCATCCCGGCAAGTCACATTCACCTTATTCCAAACCCCACCACCACCACCACCTTTTTATGATGTCTTAGGATTCCTACTAGAGCCACCATAAACCAGTGGACTATACATGCCGCTCCTTCACTGCTGACCCCTGGCTCATCATAAGTGAAGTGCTAACCAACTGGAAGACCCTGTCACATGCATTTAGTGTAGACAGGGCCTGCATTTGTTCAATTGCTCTCTGGCCCAGTGCCTGTGATGGCTTCCTTCAGGGTCACTCAGCTATTGACACCCTCTTTGTCCTGTCCCAGTGACAAGGGTTCCAGGGAACCCGGAAAACCTTCCTCAGGTATTTCTAAGTTATCCAACAAAGGAGCATGGTCAGAGCCCTCCCCTTCTTCAAAGAGATTTGAAATTGCAGGCCTGACTCTCTGCTCATAGCTAGCTTTGTTGCAGTGGTTGGCAAGTGATCATAAGGCATAATCCCTTGGGAAGAGCAGCAGGAGCTGGGCTTTCCTTACCTCACTCAGGTTTCGGGAACTAAGACTGGCAGCAGGGATATGTGTTTGGGGTCCGGTAGTGTTGAAGCCCCCAGTCTAATTCCAAGACACACCCTGCCCTGCCATTGTCCTTCTCCTCAGACTCACTGCCATTTGCGCAGAAAGAGCGTTTGCATGACTTGGCTTTTCTTCCTCCTCTGGAGATACTTTAGATAGTAGGTCACTGGGCAGGAGCCTCAGCAGTTGCACATGATGTTTTTGTTGGATCAATGACTGCTAGCTCTGGCAGTATGCTCAGTGCTTGGCAGAGAACATAAGGTCCACCAAGCCCAGTATCCTGTCTACCGACAGTAGCCAGTGGCAGGTGCCCCAGAGGGAATGAACAGAACAGGGAATCGTCAAGTGATCCATCCCCTGTCACCCATTCCCAGCTGCTGGCAAACAGAGGCCAGGGACACCATCCCTGCCCATCCTGGCTAATAGCCATTGATGGACCTATCCTCCATGAATCTATCTGGCTCCCTTTTGAACTCCAGAGAGTCAATACATGTAGCGCCCCCTTGACAAATAACTAAGCCCACTCAAGGCCCCACCCAGAATGTTGTGGAAATGAAACACAACCTCCCTCAGTGCCCTGAACATACAGAACTTCGCCACTTACAAGCTGCTTGAGACTTTGTGCAAACAAGGAACTCTTTATCAGGGGAAGGAGAACAGTCCAATGTGAAGTAGCAATCACAGGATAGATACACAAATAAAGAGTAAAATGCCTGCCCTGCCCTCCTTTGGCAGTTGTCCATCTAACTCCCTTCCCACATGCCTGTGAGAAGGTCTCCCAGGTGAGAGCCCCTTGTCACACCACCTCGCTCATCCACCAATCCTTGCTCATGGTTGGCATCAGGGAGTAGCAGTCATCCAAATGTCTGTTTGCAGCTCTGTCTCCAGTCCCCAGGCAGCTGCTTCTCCAGAGATGTCACCACCTAACCCAGCTCAGTGATTCAGCTTTATTAAGACACTGGCTGGGTAGGGAGGGCCTCACCAGAGTCCACCTGCTCTCCTGCAGTGGCTGTCCTCTGTGTTCTTTCTTGTTACAAAGTCCCTGCAACAGCCAATACAGCAAACTCCTCACTCTTTGTTATTTCTCACAGCAAAATCTCCTGAAATGGGAAGACAAGAGCACATGTGATATTCAGTAGACTCCTAGCTGCTTGTAAATGAGTTTATTCCCCCTTGTGAGCCACTCTGGTTGGGCTCACTACCCCCAAAATCCAAATCCCTAGATAGGTATGGTGACTACCCAAGAGCCACTAGAAGAACTGTAGGTAAGTTGCTTATACAAATGAAGCTCTGTGACAACACTTTTCAGCAACAGAGGGACTAGAGAGGTCTTCCCCCTCAGGAGCTCCTGGCCGTAGGGTTTACCATGGAGAGGGGGTGTGGTTAGTTAGGATATGAGTCGCTGTCTTTTCACGGTCTAGTAGTGAAATGTCTCTTGTGGTTTCAGGTTTGTTCACTGTTCAGTGATGCTTTATGGGTTTGTTCCCAACTCATCGTCCAGAAAACACGTTAGACCAGGGGTAGGCAATCTATGGCACGGGTGCCAAAGGCAGCACGCGAGCTGATTTTCAGTGGCACTCGCACTGCCCGGATCCTGGCCACCGGTCCAGGGGACTCTGCATTTCAATTTAATTTTAAATGAAGCTTCTTAAACATTTAAAAAGCCTTATTTATTTTACATACAACAATAGTTTAGTTATGTATTATAGACTTATAGAAAGAGACCTTCTAAAAGTGTTAAAATGTATACTGCACACGAAATGTTAAATTGAGGTGATAAATGAGACTTGGCACACTACTTCCTGGGTTGGCGGACCCTGCCTTAGGACATACCAGATGCGCTGCTACTGCTTTTGGCTCCACTCTGGGCCTGAGAATTAGAGGTGGGTGATTTATTTTTTTCAGCCACTAGTAATTCACTGAAACACGCATGTTGCGGTGAGCCAGACCGAGTCACAAATTTGAAGGAATGTCACCAAATAGGGTTTTTGGGAAAAAGAAGTAGGTATTGATATCATCGTTCATTCAAAATGATGGAGGGCTGACGTCACTCGCACGTGTCTTAAACTTGAGTGCCAGAAGTTAGGGTTTAGCATTGTCCTAACTCGATAGGTAACTGACTACAGAACTAAAGTCAGATGGTAACCTTAGGTACAGAGTGACCATACTGTGATCACTTTAAACGTGCAAACAGAATATGAGTCCAGACCAGAAATATATGTACCTGGGGCTTTGTTGGACGAAGCACCAGTTTCACAGAGCTGAAAACAATTACGATGAAATCAAACTGGGCGTGAAGATATTTAATGCAGAAAATCTGAATAAATTGGGGAATCAGGTTAAAGAACATGCTTACTACGATGGGTCCAAAACCCCCAATTCTGCCAGTTGAGGAAGAAGGCCATGTGGTTAAAACCAACTCTGCCTTCAGAAGGACGTGAAGGCAGCTGTAAAACAATAATAAAATAAAAATATCCAACAAGTAGGAAAAAGGGGAAATGATCAGTAACGAATATGAATCCGAAGTCAGGAAACTGCAGAAGACTGGATGGTGGCAGCGCTTGGGATACAACGGAGAAATCTAAGGCCGCCAGCATTAAAGACAATCAGTTGTTTTTTAAATATAACTGTATTAGGACGAAAAAATAAATCTTCACATGTATTGGGTCCAATTACTAGATGGAAATGGGAGAATTATCAATAACAATCGACGAAACGGACGCGAGGTGTCAATAAATATTCTTGTTTAGGGGGGAAAACCAATGAACAACTCTCATCACCACAGTGATAACACTGCCTTTCTTATGGCTGACCTGGGAACACGGCTTCCTCAGCTTTCGTCACTCACAGCCCTCTTCTCTACTACGCTACATTGATGACATCTCATCATCTGGACCCATGGAAAGGAGACTCTGAACCAATTCCACCACGATTCACAGCTTTTCCACCCCATCATCAACCTCCAGCCTGGACCATCTACACGGGAGGTCGCGACTTCCTAGAACACCAACGGTGCAAAATAAGGCGATGGTCACATAACAACACCCTATAACCGACACCTACCCGACCGCTATAGCCCTATCTTCCTGCCTTCCAGCCTTTCATCATGCAGGCACACCCAACGATCCATTGTCCTACCGCCCAAGCACCGAGTCAACCGCATTCTGCTCTAACCCCTCAAAGACAGAGACCACACCTACAAAATATTCACCAAGCATTTCTCACCAACTACATACCTGCACGAGGAAATAAGGAAACAGATCAAAAGAGCCAGACATGTACCAGAAGCCTCCTATCTGCAAAGACAACCCCAAGAAGAAACCAACAGACTATCACTGGCCATCACATACAGTCCCCAGCTAACAACCACTCCAAATGCATTCGTCAGGGATCTCACACCCATCCTTGGACAATGCTCCCACACTTTCACAGGCCTTGGGTGCAAGCCAAGTCCTCGCGCACAGACAACGCTGCCAGCCTGAAGCTATTCATCAGCCAGTAAACTGCACAACTGGCCAGAGTAACTCTAGTCAGGACATCCATGGCAACAAACTCGATGCCAATCTGCCCACTATTACCCCAGCGCATCATCACAGGACCTAACGCAGAACAGCCAACCCCTCGCAGGTTCATTCACTTGCACGCCCAATGTATATACAACCCGCATTGCCAGCAAAGGCTCCTCTGGCTATGCACATCGGCAGACTGGGACAGTCTATGGAAAGAGGCTAAATGGACACGAAAACGATATTAGGAATGGCAATATACAAAACCTGGAGAGAGAAATTGCATCTCCTGGGAACAAGTTAGCGATCTAAGGTAGCCTCCTGCAGCAAAAAATTTCATACCAACTTCCAAAGAAAATTGCTGACTTCAGTTCATCCGCATTTGACACCTCAGCTCAGGATTAAACAAAGCTGTGATGTGCCAATAACCAGTTACCAGTTTCTCTCCTTGGTTTTCCACCTCAAATGCTGAAGAGGGCTCATTCCCTGATGAACTAAACCTTGTTATCTCTAGCCTGCTTCTTGTTCATATAACTATCACTGCCCTGGAAATTTCACTACAGGCATCCGATTAGAGTGGGTATTCACCCACGGAAAGCTCTGCTCTAATACATCTGTTAGTCTATAAGGGTGCCACGGCTCTTTGCTGCTAAACTCTTTCTGTTCACTAGTATCTCTGGAGTGTTAACAGAAGCTTATAAAGTCAGATATTTTTAAATCAGCAGATCCAGATAACTTGCCCCAAGAGTTTTAAAAAGAGTGGCTGAGGAGCTAGTTTGCAAGCTGCTAGCATTGATTTTTGTAAGACTTGGAGCACTGGGAAGTTCCAGAAGAGGAAGAAAGCTATGTGCCAGTTTTTTAAATGGTAAACAGGATGACCAGCGTAATTATGTTGTCATCGATCCTGGGCAAGATAATGGAGCAGGTGATTGGTTCAAAAACGTAACTGTAAATGGGGATTGTTAGTTGAATGGCTCTGTTTCCAGAAGGGTTCCTCAAGATTGGGTTCTTGGCCATGCTAGTTAGCATTTTTATCGCGTGACCAGTAAGAAAACACAAGATCATGATGATGAAGTTTACAGATGACAAAGTTGAGGGAGGGGTAAATAATGAAGAGGACAGGTGACTGATACAGAGCGTTCTAGAACTGCTTGGCAAACTGGGATGCAAGCAACTAATTTGGTTCATTACAGGTACTTCTGGGGGAATTCTGCACCAAAAATATTAAAAACCTTCTAGACATTATTTTAAAATTCTGCAAATATTCTGCATTTTTATTTGTTCAACATGACACATTTTATAAATGCCAGCAAGAATCCTGTGGCACCTTATAGACTAACAGACGTATTGAAGCATGAGCTTTCGTGGGCGTTCACCCACGAAAGCTCATGCTCCAATACGTCTGTTAGTCTATAAGGTGCCACAGGATTCTTTGCTGCTTTTACAGATCCAGACTAACACGGCTCCCCCTCTGATACTTAATTTTATAATGCCGGTTTCAATTATTTTGGTAATTTATTTAAAATATCTGTCAGCAACTGTCTGGAACAATACAGACAACACAAAAAGATTCAGGAAATGTTTTTTGACAAATAGATTCCTTACTAGGCATATTAATAGAGAACTTTGAGTAATAATTAATTTAAACTACAATACAGAAATATATGTCCCACACCCCTCAGAAGCAGTGCAAAGGCTTTGGGGAATCAGGAGTAACGAAGGAGCTGAGGGAGAGGAAAGTAATTGCTGGAAAAGAGCCTGGGTGTGAATTTGGAGAGTTGTTTGATGTGGGTAGGAGAAGTATGGAACAATTTTGGGAGGGATGGGGAGGGATTGTTAGAGAGCCTCCCCCATGCAGACCCTGGCTGATCCCTAGCCACTCTCATTCAGTCAGGCACATCTGCCCCTTGCCCCATGGGTCCCTGCACCCCTGTCCCCTATCCCTATGTGTCCCTGCACCCCTACTCAGCCAGCCCCTCCCCCCATCGCCATGTGTTCCTGCACCCCCACTCCAGTTTGTCCCCCCACTAGCCCTTCTGAACCCCAGTCTGAGACTCCCCAGCAGTCCCATATTCCCTATGCTGTCCGTCCCCCCATGTCCCATGCCCTCTGACATGACCCCAAGGGCAGGGCACTGTAAGGGATGTAACGTCTTCTCTTCCTTATCCTCAGCTGGGGCTGCTTGTGCCCGGGAGTGGCTACTCTCTGTTCTGGTGCCACGGTGGCCCCTGGTTGGCAAAAGGCATAATTGTAGCACTTTGGAGCAGAATGTATTTTCTGCTATGAAAAAAAAATCTGCGCAGCACATTAATTCTGTGCATGTGCAATGGTGCAGAATTCCCCCAGGAGTGTACAGGGAAATGTATACATCTCTGAACAAAGAATATAGGCCATCCTTACAGGATGGGGGTCTCTATCCTGAGAAGCAGTGACTCTTAAAAGGATTTGGGGGTGGCTGAATATGAGTTCCTGGTGTTATGCCCTGGCCAAAAGAGCGAATACGATCCTGGGATGCAAAAAGAGGAAGTTACTCACCTTGTGCAGTAATGATGGTTCTTTGCGATGTGTGTCCGTCCTTATGGGTGCTCCATTGTAGGTGCACTTGTGTCCTTGTGCTGCTGATTGGAGAAAACTTTGGTAGCAGTGTCCACTCAGCCTGCACATGTGCTGTCTCCCCTCATGCCCTGCCATGAGGATAACCTACGTGCATGGGCTAACTCACCTCAGTGCTTTCTCTGGCACCAGGGAGTATGTCTGGACAGTGCCAGGGTACCCACCATGTCAGGAACCATGGGATGAGAAGTAAAAATTTCATTGACAGGAGATGGGGTTGGGGCAGGTGACAGAGGCTGAGTAGAGTTTGATTAGGGTGATGGGGTGGGATTCAATGATGGGGTCGGGTTCAGTGATGGGTTCGTCACTCACAGCCCTCTTCTCTACTACGCTACATTGATGACATCTCATCATCTGGACCCATGGAAAGGAGACTCTGAACCAATTCCACCACGATTCACAGCTTTTCCACCCCATCATCAACCTCCAGCCTGGACCATCTACACGGGAGGTCGCGACTTCCTAGAACACCAACGGTGCAAAATAAGGCGATGGTCACATAACAACACCCTATAACCGACACCTACCCGACCGCTATAGCCCTATCTTCCTGCCTTCCAGCCTTTCATCATGCAGGCACACCCAACGATCCATTGTCCTACCGCCCAAGCACCGAGTCAACCGCATTCTGCTCTAACCCCTCAAAGACAGAGACCACACCTACAAAATATTCACCAAGCATTTCTCACCAACTACATACCTGCACGAGGAAATAAGGAAACAGATCAAAAGAGCCAGACATGTACCAGAAGCCTCCTATCTGCAAAGACAACCCCAAGAAGAAACCAACAGACTATCACTGGCCATCACATACAGTCCCCAGCTAACAACCACTCCAAATGCATTCGTCAGGGATCTCACACCCATCCTTGGACAATGCTCCCACACTTTCACAGGCCTTGGGTGCAAGCCAAGTCCTCGCGCACAGACAACGCTGCCAGCCTGAAGCTATTCATCAGCCAGTAAACTGCACAACTGGCCAGAGTAACTCTAGCTCAGGAACCATCCATGGCAACAAATCGATGCCAATCTGTCCAATATCTACCCCAGCGACGATCCAGGACCTAACGAGAACAGCAACCCTCATACCAGGTTCATTCCGTTTGCGTACGTCCCAATGTAATATCACCCGCATATGCCAGCAAGGCTCTCTGCTATGCACATGGCCAGACTGGGACCAGTCCTAATGGAAAGAGATAAATGGACACGAAATCAGATATTAGGATGGCAATATACCAAAACCTGGAGGAGAACATTGCAATCTCCTGGGACACAAGTTAGCGATCTAAAGGTAGCCATCCTGCAGCAAAAACTTTCATACCAACTTCCAAAGAGAAATGCTGACGTTCAGTTTCCATCTTCTGCAAATTTACACATCAGCTCAGGATTAAACAAAGACTGTGAATGGCTTGCCATTACCGGACCAGTTTCTCTCCTTGGTTTTCCACTCAACTGCTGAAGAGGGCTCATTCCCCTGATGAACTACCTTGTTCATCTTAGCCCTGCTTTTGTTCATATAATATCACTGCCCCTGGAAATTTCCACTAATGGCATCCGATTAGAGTGGGTATTCACCCACGGAAAGCTCATGCTCTATACATCTGTTAGTCTATAAGGTGCCACAGCTCTTTGCTGCTAACACTCTTTCATGGTTCACTAGTATCTTGGGAGTGTTAACAGAAGCTTATAAAGTCAGATATTTTTAAATCAGCAGATCCAGATAACTTGCCCCAAGAGTTTTAAAAAGAGTGGCTGAGGAGCTAGTTTGCAAGCTGCTAGCATTGATTTTTGTAAGACTTGGAGCACTGGGAAGTTCCAGAAGAGGAAGAAAGCTATGTGCCAGTTTTTTAAATGGTAAACAGGATGACCAGCGTAATTATGTTGTCATCGATCCTGGGCAAGATAATGGAGCAGGTGATTGGTTCAAAAACGTAACTGTAAATGGGGATTGTTAGTTGAATGGCTCTGTTTCCAGAAGGGTTCCTCAAGATTGGGTTCTTGGCCATGCTAGTTAGCATTTTTATCGCGTGACCAGTAAGAAAACACAAGATCATGATGATGAAGTTTACAGATGACAAAGTTGAGGGAGGGGTAAATAATGAAGAGGACAGGTGACTGATACAGAGCGTTCTAGAACTGCTTGGCAAACTGGATGCAAGCAACTAATTTGGTTCATTACAGGTACTTCTGGGGGAATTCTGCACCAAAAATATTAAAAACCTCTAGACACTTATTTTAAAATTCTGCAAAATTCTGCATATTTTTATTTGTTCAACATGACACATTTTATAAATGCCAGCAAGAATCCTGATTTAATTTTAAATGAAGCTTCTTAAACATTTAAAAAGCCTTATTTATTTTACATACAACAATAGTTTAGTTATGTATTATAGACTTATAGAAAGAGACCTTCTAAAAGTGTTAAAATGTATGACTGGCACACGAAATGTTAAATGAGAGTGAATAAATGAAGACTTGGCACACTACTCCTGAAAGGTTGCCGACCCCTGCCTTAGGACATCCCAGATGGTGCTAAACTGCTTTTGGCTCCAGCTCTGGCCTGAGAATTAGAGGTGGGTGATTTATTTTTTCAGCCAATAGTAAATTCACTGAAACACGCATGTTGCGGTGAGCCAGAACTAGTCACAAATTTGACATGAATTCACCAAATAGGGTTTTTTGGGGGGAAAAGAAGTAGGTATTGATACATCGTTCACAAAATGAATGGAGGAGCTGACGTCACTGGCACCTGTCTTATAAACTTGAGGCCAGAAGTTAGGGTTAGCATTGTCCTAACCGAAGGTAACTGATCACAGAACTAAGAGTCAATGGTAACTTAGGTACAAGTGACCATGACTTGATCACATTTAAAACGTGCAAACAGAATAGAGTCCAGACCAGAAATATATGTACCTGGGGCTTCTTTACGAGCACCAGTTTCACAGAGCTGAAAACAATTACGAGTGAAATCAACTGGGAGGAAATATTTAATCAGAAAAATCTGAATAATTGGGAATCATTTAAGAACATCTTACTACGATGGGTCCAAAACCCCCACAATTCTGCAGTGAAGGAAGAAGGCCATTTGGTTAAAAAACCAACCTGCTTCAGAGAGGACGTGAAGGCAGCTGTAAAAAAGTAATAATAATAAAAATATACAACAAGTAGGAAAAAGGGGAAATGATAGTAACGAATATGAATCCGAAGTCAGGAACTGCAGAAGACTGATGGTGGCAGCCTTGGGATACAAGGAGAAATCTAAGGCCGCCAGCATTAAAGACAATCAGTTGTTTTTTAAATATACTGTATTAGGAAGAAAAATAATCTTCACAATGGTATTGGTCCATTACTAGATGGAAATGGGAGAATTATCAATAACAATGACGAAACGGCCGAGGTGTTCAATAAATATTCTTGTTTCGGGGGGGAAAACAAATGATACACTCTCATCACACAGTGATAACACTCTTTCTTATGGCTGACCTGGAACAAGGCTTCCTCAGCTCTCTGGGCACCTTATAGACTAACAGAACGTATTGAAGCATGAGCTTTCGTGGCGTTCACCCACGAAAGCTCATTGCTCCCAAATACGTCTGTTAGTCTATAAGGTGCCACAGGATTCCCTTGCTGCTCTTTTACAGATCCAGACTAAACATGGCTCCCCCTCCTGATACCTTAATCCATTTATAATCCGGTTTCAATTTATTTGGTAATTTATTTAAAATATCTTTTGTCAGCAACGTGTCTGGAACAATCAGACAACAACAAAAAGATTCAGGAAAGTGTTTTTGACAAATGAATTCCTACTAGGCAATGATTAAATAGAGAACATTTGAGTAATAATTAAATTTAAACTACGAATCGAAAATATTGTCCCACCCTCGAAGGCAGTGCAAAGGCTTTGGGGAATCAGGAGTACCGAAGGACTGAGGGAGAGGAAGTAATTGCTGGAAAAGAGCTGGTGTGAAATTTGGCAGAGTGGTTGGAATGGGGTTAGGAGAAGTATGGAACAATTTTGGGAGGGATGGGGGGATTGTTAGAGAGCCGTCCCCATGCAGACCCTGGCTGATCCCTAGCCACTCTCATTCCAGTCAGGGCACATCTGCCCCTTTGCCCCATGGGTCCCTGCACCCCTGGTCCCCTACCCTATGTGTCCCTGATCACCCTCACTCAGGCCCAGCCCCTCCCCCCATGCCATGTTTCCTGCACCCCCACTCCAGTTTTGTCCCCCCTAGCCCTTCTGAAACCCCAGTCTGAGACTCCCCAGCAGTCCCATATTCCCTAATGCTGTCCGTCCCCCATGTCCCATGCCCATCTAATACCCCAAGGGCAGGGCAACTGTAGGATGTAACGTCTTCTCTTCCTTATCTCCAGCTGGGGCTGCTTGTGCCCGGAGTGGCTACTCTTCTGCTTCTGTGCCACGGTGGCCCCTGGGTTTGCAAAAGGCATAATTGTAGCACGTTTGGAGCAGAATGTATTTTCATGCTATGAAAAAAAAAAATCGCGCCCCCCGCAGCCACATTAATGTCTGTGCATTGTGCATGGTGCAGAATTCCCCCAGGTTACAGGCGAATGCTATACATCTCGGAAACCAAAGAATATTAGGCCATCCTTACAGGATGGGGGGTTCTCTATCCTGAGAAGCAGTGACTCTAAAAGGATTTGGGGTGTGGCTAATAATGAGTTCCTGGTCGTTATCCCTGGCCAAAGAGCGACATACGACTCCTGGGATCAAAAAGAGGAAGTTACTCACCTTGTGCAGTAATGAAATGGTTTCTTTGCGATGGTGTGTCCGGTCCTTTGATGGGTGCTCCATTGTAGGTGCCACTTGTGTCCCTTGTGCTACTGATTGGAGAAACTTTAAAGGTAGGCAGTGTCCACTCAGCCTGCACATGTCTGTCTCCCCTCATTGCCCTGCCATGAGGAGTACACCTACGTGCATATGGGCCTAACTCACCTCAATGCTTTCTCTGGCACCAGGAGTATGTTGGACAGTTGCCAGGGTACCCACCATGTAGGAACCATGGGATGAGAAAGTCAAAAAGTTTCATTGAAGGAGATGGGGTTGGCAGGTGACAGAGGCTGATAGAGTTTGATTAGGGTTGATGGGGTGGGATTCAATGACATGGGGGTCGGGTTTCAGTGGATGGGGTGTTTTGTTGATGGAGGTGTGGGGATGGTGAGACAGGTGGGATTGGATGATGCGGTCAAGGTCAGTGATGGGTTAGGAGTTGAGGGATGGATGACAGGCTGTGGGTAGGGTGATGGGGTCAGGGTTAATAGCTGTTTGGGGGAGGGGTGGGTTTAGTGATGGATTATGAATGAACTCAGGCTGACCTCACTCCTTTGCCTGGTGCTAGCCAGGACAGGGTAAAGCACCCCTCATCACCCACAACACTGTGTGGACGGTGCTGCGCCGTGGAGTCAGCCTGAGGTCACTCAATCAAGCGTGAACGTGCAAACCAAATGCGGCCAACAAACCCCAGCAGCTGTGGTGTATGGGTCCAATACTTAGATTTACAACCAGAGCACAAAAACAGCTTCTATAGTACCCTCACTGGTTTACTTAGAAGTCCAAAACACGCAGTTCCTAAAGTCCACAGCCTTAGCCTCCTCCAGACACCACCTTGTCAGATATGATGAGATTCCTGAAAATCTTATCTCAAATATAAAAGAAAGGTTCTTCTCAATCCCAAAGGAATCAGCCATACACAGGTCCACAATTATAACTTAGATCTTATCCAAATACACCGCTATTAGCGCAATTCTCTTTAACTAAGCTAAAATTGTACTTAAAAAAGGAAAAAGAGAGTGTTGGTTAAAGATCAATATACATACAGATTTTGAAATCGTTCTTGAGGTTCAAAATACATGCAGAGGTGAGCGTTGTGTTGCCAAAAAGTCCCTTTCAGATATAGTTCCTAGGTTACAGTCCAAGTCCAATTCAGTGGCTCCAGTCAGTGAATGGGATCTCAATCCTTGTGTCTTAAGGGTTCCCCCCTTGAAACGCCAAAAGCAGATACTGAGATCGGAGCGGAGGACATGTCCCAGGCTTCTTGTACATTTCCAGCAGCCTTCGCCGAGAAAACAATAGAGCTTACTCCTCCCAAACATCCAGGCAATTTAAGCACAAGGATTGTATTCCATTAAACAGTTCAAATACAGGTTACCACAACCTTCAAGAGAGACACATAGACAATAATTAACTATTTCACTCAAGTATCTCTTAAATGTTAATATTCCTTTTTATCTTTGAATCTTAAAACTATCAGCAATAGACAAGACGGTTTGCTTACAGTCCCAAGACCTGAGCAAACACCTCCCTTCTACCTCTAACACTCAGGACTGCATGTTCAAAGCTCTTATTCATTTTACATCTGCTGCTAACACGTTCTTAAGCGTTCACCCATGGGTTCAGGTCAGTCGGTGAGTTGATTAATCTTCCTGCCCTGGTCACCTTTCAACTGCCAATAGTATAGTATTACACTTATAACGTCAGCAACAATGATCGCTTTTCAGCATCACATTCACGGCTTCCCCAGGATCACGACTCCCAGACCCTGTGCCACAGGCTCGCTGCAGAGCCGACCCCGGTATCCCTGTACTGGGGCCATTAGAGATGAGAAACACCAGCAGCAATATGCTGAAGAGTGTGTGGACTGTGTTTTTGCCAGTGAATAAATGAGTTAATCCCACATTACCAGATCAAGCAGCAGAGACGCCTCCGGCAGATATGGGGTGAGATAAGATAATCTAGGCCTGCCCACAACCCTAAACAATACTTTGTCTGAGTTTTTAATAATGTAATGAAGAGCCACAGGTAAGGGGCGAGTGGCAAAGGGAATAAAAGACAGAAGCAATTCCACATCTGCGATGGAATTAAAAACCCAAACAGCTTATGGAACTAAATAATCGGCCATCCAGCATATGAAAGACCTGGGTCATGAAATTGCAGGCCCAATAGCAAGGATTATTATGAATCTGTAAAGTCACTGGGTTGACTCTCCACATAATCGCCATCCAAGCATATGAAGACCTGGGTCATGAAAGCAGGCCCAATATAGCCAAGATTTTAATGAATCTGTAAAAGTTCAACTGGTTGAACTGCTGAGCTTGATAGTTCTGGCAGGGGTGGTATGATGGGACTGCCCACAAATGGCAGCCTAGCTGAGCTGCAACTGCCAAGCAAATATCTCACTGGCCAGTGATGGGATTAGCCAGGGAGGGCTCTGATTACACAGAGTTCTTTCCCCGGTGTCATGGCTGGTGGGTCTATGCCCACGTGCCTCACGGGTCTAACTGATCACCACATTTGGAGTCGGGAAGTGAATTTTCCCCAGGTTCAGACTGCAGAGACCCTGAGGATTTTTCACCTTCTTCTGGCAGCATGGGGCAACGGCGTCACTTGTAGTGTAACTAGTGTAAGGTGGATTCTCTGTAACATGTGATGTGGAGGACGTCTGTAACTCAGCCAGAGGTTAGGGGGTTAGTTCCAGGCGGGTGGGTGAGGTCTGGGCCTCGATGTCAGAAAGTCAGATAGATGATCAATGCTGGCCCTTCTGGGCTTAAACCTATGGAGCCATTTGCCCAGCAAGAGAGTCACAATACAAAGTGCCAGGAATGTCTGTGTCGCTCAGCAAACATTGGGCTCTCTGGGATAGCAGGAGGCTGCGGGCAGGACTGAGGGGCATTGCGAGTTGGGTGGGGGTAGGGGCACCAGGATGATGACAGCAGACATAACATCCAAACTGTACCACCGACTTGGCCGTACTCCTCCACACATTAATTAGCACCTCAGGCCGCAGGCCTCGGGGCTGGGCACTTGCTTTGTTGCCGCTGCCTGGCTCACAATCATTGTGCACAATATAGGCGTGAATTCAGCCCTGGCATAAGCGGCTGCAATCCCAGGGGCCACAGTGGAGTTGTGCCCACTTGCCACGAACTCCTGGCATCTGGCCCCCATATCATGCTGTCAGCGCTGCTCTTCCAACCTCCTTGGGGCTCCTCAAGGTCAGAGGCGTCACAGCATGGCCCAAGCAAGCTAGCAGAGTTTGGGATGGACAGGTCAAAGCAGCCCTCGCTCTGCTTGATGCCAGGGCTTAAGCCGTGACAGCAGGCAGCTGGATGTTCAGGGAGAACTGTGAAGGAGCGTTGGGTTTTGAATGGGGAATGGAGACACAGGTGCCTCACAGCCCCAGGTTGGGAGAAGGGCAGGGAGCCTGAGGGTGGGTTGTATTCAGACGGGGAAGCAGGGCTTGGGGAATGGGCAAGTGGGAGGAAGGGAGGAGGACAGGGCTGGAAGCCAGGGTAGCAGAAGAAACAGGTTAAAAGCATCTGGTTGGAGCAAGGCCCACTGGCTTATGTGGGATCAGAACCACATGGCCTGTTCGGGGCAGGAAGGGAGGGGAGATATGGGCCAGAACAACGTGGATGGAGACAAATGACACGGAGAGAGCAGGAAGGGACCTGTGGAGTTTATTAGTGACTGCGGCTCATTTCTGCCACCAACCCCTTCCCCCCCTCTTACCCCAGTGCAGGCAAGGTGCCCTTCCCGCACCATGGACTGTCACTCCAAGCTTCCTAGCACTGTCATAAGTATAACCTTTCCTCAATCTGGAACCTTAGAGTCCAAAAATGGAGTACTAGATGGAAATCCTCTAAGCTTACATTACCAGCTTATATCTGATACAGCTGCCACCAATCAGGCTTTCTGATACCTGATAAACTTCTGGTCTCCCAAAACCTTCCCGGGGCCCCCAACGATCCCAGAACCCCTGATCCTAACATCAAGGAAAGTATAACTTCTTTCCCATCACAGTGCCTCTCCTAGGCTTTTTTCCCTCCCGGGTTACCCTGGATAGATAACTGTGATCCAAACTCCTTTGAAATTAAAACAGAGGCTTCCACCTCTACTCCAGAGGCAATACAGATTCAAGCTCTGTGAATTCTAAACAAAGGGATCCGCTCTTTTCCCCCTCCCTTCTTTCTCTCTTTGTTCTCTCCAACCACTCCCTGGTAGTACAGACTCAGTTCATTTGCGCCTCACTGGGGAAAAATCAAAACAGGTTCTTAAAAGCACACTTTTAATAAAAAAGAAAGAAAAATGAGGTAAGGTATCTCTGTAATCTTAGATATGGTAAATTATTATGGGTCTTTCAGGCTTATATTGACAATGTGAGAAAAGCCTTCATCCATAGAAATGTACAATTTAAAATATCTTTGCAGCCAAATACACATTAACAACTCTACCAGCCAGATTACTACAGTTTGCAATAACAGAACAACCAAAAGACTATAACTGCCTTCCTACCTTGTACTTACAAAATTGAAATAGAGATTAGAGAGCCTGCAGGTACGTGTGGTCACTCTCAGAGACCAGAGAGAACAGCAGACAGAACAAAAGACACACACAAGCTTCCCTCACTCAGATTTGAAAGTATCTTGTTTCCTGATTGGTCCTCTACTCGGTGTTGCAGATCACTGTTTGTTAACCCTTTACAGGTTAAAGAGACATTAACCCTTAGCTACTATTATAACAGCACTCACCCCAGCTGGGTGCCATAGATCTCGACCTCACATAGGGTGAGACACCCACCCTGCCCGGGGATGGGGACGGTAACGAAGCGGCCCTCCAGCCCATTCACAGCAGATTGGTGCTGAGGGATCCTGGTGCGGTATCAGTGATGGTGCACGCAGCTGTAAGAGCAGAACACAAGGCAAGAGACTGAGATTATGGGGGCACAAGTGAGTTGATAGCAGGACTGACAACCCTTTAATTCTGAGCCTGCAGAGGCCACAGCACGGAGTGAATGACAGACTGTAACAGACGCAGGGGTGACTGTGTCCCTTTTCCCCTCACAACCCAACTCCAACTAGACATAAGGTCCACATTCATCAGTCAGGGTCATTAACTGAGGAGCAGATAACCGAGGGACATGTGATTCTCCTTCCCTTGGAGTCTTGAAATCAAGGCTAGATGTCTGTCTAATAGATACAGTGCAGCTCACACTGAAATTATGGGCTCAGCATAGAATCATTCTGTGCAGTTTTCTGACCAGCGTGATACTGGAGGTCAGACTAAGGAGTCGGAAATGTCCCTTCAGGTCTTAGAATCTATGGGTTCCAGGAAAATCAGCTCCTGTTGACTTGGATGAGATGATTCTAGGCACAGAGAAGCTGTGGGGGCAGAGAGAGAACATGCAGGAGCCTGGAGAGAGGTCGACTCTACCCTGGATTGCCCTGCAGGGGTCGCTGTGCTCAGTGATATGCGGTTCCCTTCCATCCAGGAGCTGAGAGCACCACCAGCACCGTGCCCCCAGCCCCAGATAGCTCCGAGGAGAAGAGACCAAGCCCTGGGAAAGCAACTCACATGGGGTTGTGCTTGCCATGGTCGGCCAGGGAGTCTCCCACATGGATCTGGGCCCCTCTGATTCTCTCCCCACAGCAGTCCTCCCTGTTCTTCACGATCACCGTGGAGACAGACTGACGACTGCCCAAGTCCACGTTCCACCATGGATCTCTATCGCCCTGGGTGTGGCTGCAGGAGCCTTGTTCCCACTTCCCATCGCGTTTTCCATCCACGGCCTTTCCAGCCACGCCTTTTCCAGTCACATCTTCATATATGGAGGACTGAGTGGCCGGGCGCCCCAGCGCCAAGTTCCAAGCTGGAATCAGAGGGCAAGAAGAGGGGAGGTGGGATGTGCCCTTCACTGGGGGGCTGTAGATGCCCTTTGTCCCACACGGAGCCAGAGCCGCTTCCTGGCAGTGACACAAACCAGCCACTGCATGGGAGCCAGGTTCAGTGTGGGAGCCATGGCCCCAGGGGATGGGAGTGACAGCAGGTCGGTGCTGGGGTCTCACCCAGGCAGAGCCCTTCTGAGTCCCCCCACATCCCATACCCAGCTCTAGCCCCTGCCCAGGTCAGTGGTGGGAAGGGAAGAGTGTCCCAGGGTTTCTGCTGTCTCACTAGGCAGTAGCTGAGGCAGATGGAAATGGGGTAGAACAAAAAAGGGAACAAGTTTCTATTCACATTGACCCTGCTGCTTACCCCCTGCTGGTGGGGTGCAGCCCTGAGCGAGGACCTCGACCTCACACAGGGTGAGATACTCCGCCCTGCCTGGGATGACGATGGTGACGTAGCGGCCCTCCAGCCCGTTGCAGCAGATGGTGCTGACGGATCCCGGTCTGGTGTCGGTGATGGTCCCACAGCTAAAAACAGAACAGAAGCCAAGAAAACAAAACAAGATAGACGTATTCAAATCAACAGAGCCTGATGAAATACACCCTGGGGTACTTAAGGAGCTAGCTGAAGCAATCTCAGAACCATAAAGGATTATTTAGAGAACTCTTGGAGGATGGGTGAGGTCCCAGAGGACTGGAGAAGGATTAAACATTATTCCTATCTCTAAAAAGGGGAACAAAGAGGATGTGGCAAACTCTAGATCAATCAGCCCAACTTTGATACCTCAGAAGGTACTCGAACAAATGATCGGACAATCGCTCTGTAAGTAGCTGGAGGATAATGAAGTGATGCATTGTAGCTAACATGGATTTGGGAAGAGCAAATCAGGCCAAGCCAATCTCATTTCCTGCTTTGACAGACAAACCAGCCTAATGGATGGGGAGAAGAAGTAAATGTCTTGATTTTAGTCAGGCTTTTGATGCAGTCCCATAGGACACTCCCATAAGGAAACCAGGGCAATATTGTCTAGATGAAGTGACTTATCAGGTGGTTGCAGAACTTTGAAAAAAAACATACACAGAGAGTAGCTATGAATAGCTCAATTTTATGCTCAAATTGAGGGGATGTATCTTGAGGGGGTCGGATAGGGGTCTGTGCTGCATTGGGTACTGCTCAGTTGTTAAATGGAGCACTGAGTGCACTTATAAAATTTACAGGTGATAACAAGCTGGGGGGTGTTGCAAGATCATTGGGGGAAAGGACTAGAATTCATAATGATCTTGATAACGTGGAGAATTGGCCTGAATCTAAAAGATGAAATTCAATAAACACAAGTGCGATGTACTGCACCTAGGAAAGATAATGCCCAACTACAAAATGGGGAGTGACTGGTGAGGCCGTAGCTCTGCGGAAAAGGATCTTGGGTTATAGTGGATCACAAACTGAATCTGAGTCCGTAGTGTGACGCTGTTGTGAAACGGGCAGGTGTCACTCTGGGTTGTAGTACCAGATTTATTGTATGTAGATTACTTGGCCAGTGGGAGCGCCTTCGATGGAGACCTGTGTCCAGCTTTTGAACTGCACTTTGAAGAAGATGCGGAAAATGGGGAGCTCTTAATGAGCAGCAACCAAAATATACCTGACCTCTGAGAAGGTTGAAAGAACTGGTGTGTTTCGACCTAGGAAGAAAGGCCGATGGGCGAGGGCCGGCACGTCCATTCGGCGCCTAGGCAATCGCCTAGGTGGCCAGATTATTGGGGGCAGCATTTTCCAGGGCGGGGTGGCGGGCGCAGGTGGCTCCAGCTGGACCTGCCCAGGCTTCCTGCGAGGCTCCGCTGATCTGCTGCTCGGTGGAAACCTCCCGCAGCACGCTGCGACCGTCCACCGGAGCTGCAGGAGCAGCGCGCCGACAGCGAAATGGCCCCCGGGCACCTAGGTGCCAGAAACACTGGCGCTGTCCTGGATGGGGGATGCGAAACAGTCCTCACACAAGTCAAGGTTGTGGTCACGGGTAGCAGGCCCTGAGGAGGTCAGACTCCCAGGCATCCTGTGACAGGCTCTGCTAAGGAGAAGGACCCAACCCAGATTCCCCCTGTGGCAGTTAATTCCCGAGTCAGTGCACCAGGCAATTAGCTAAAGAACACTGCACTAAAAGAGTCTTGAGGCTCATCAGACGCACAGAGCACAGAGGAAGCTGCTGAGGATTGCAGTTCTCTCTCACGGAGGCTGGTTAGGACTCCCCAGGAAAGGGACCTAGAAAGTGTTATGCCTGAGAAGAGGTTCCAAAAGGGAGAGCTACGAGTGCAAGCACCTAACGGGAAGCTTGGTCCAGTGCAAAAACCCTGTTCCCAGGGCCAATGGTCCAGGTTAGCCCAGAGTGCACACTGAGTACGAGCAGTGCTGCCTCTGAGATGAGCTTGCAGCTTGACGGCGGCCCGGAGCCCAGAGACGGAACCGTTCCCAGCTTTGGGCAGGAGGCCTGACTCCAGAGGGGGTTCATGTGTTGAGTGGGCCTTACTGGTAAGGAGCCTGATGGAGAAGGTGGATGGACTTTGGTGGGGCAGACACACTAAGATAAACTCGCCTTCCCCCACCCCAAGCTAGGATGCTGGGGTGAAGGCTGGCTTGTGTACCACAATTTGGCCTTTGGTTAAATAATTCAGACCCTGAGGGGCGCTGTACTCCATATAACAGCCTCATTGAACTAATGGAAAGCCCACCGTGGGAAACTGAGGCAGAGACACAACTACAGTTATGCACCAGGCCAGCAAGTGGTGCGCCACACGTGTGTACCCACCAGAACAAGTTGTTACAAAGAGAACAATGATCAATTGCTCTCCATGTCCACCCGGTGCAGGACAAGAAGTAATTTCCTTAGTCTGGACCAAGAAAGATTAGGTTAGATATTAGGAAAAACTTTCTGCGTATGAGGATAGTTCAGAGTTGGAGTAGGTACCAAGGGAGGTTGTGGGATCCTCATCACTGGAGGGCTGTAGGAAGAGGTTATGCTAGCACCTGCCAAGGGTGGCCTAGATATGCTTAGGGTGCCCAGATGTCCTGATTTTATAGGGACAGTCTGATTTTGGGGTCTTTTTCTTACATAAACTCCTGTTACCCGCACTCCTGTCCCTGTTTTTCACATTTGCTGTCTGGTCACCCTAGATATGCTTGGTCCTGCCTTAGCATGGGCGGATGGAATAGATGTCACCTCGAGATCCCTCCCTGCCCTACATCTTTGTATATCTATATGGAAGAGACGGTGCCTGCCCTAGTCCCCATCACAACCCAATTCACACTAGAAATAAGGTTCATATTTTTATCAACCAAGGTCATTAACTGAGGAATCAAATTACCAAGGGACAGGGTGGATTCTCCTTCCCTTGGAGTCTTTAAATCAAGACTGAATGTCTTTTCTAAAAGATACACGGCAGCTCTATGGGTTCTGTGCAGAATCACTGTGTGAGGTTTTCTGGCTGTGTGATACAGGAGGTCAGACTACATGATTGGAAAAGTCCCTTCAAGCTTTAGAAATTTATCGATCTCAGGAAAATCAGTTCCTGTTGCCTTGGATGAGATGATTCTATGCGAGGAGCAGCTGCGAGGGCAGAGAGAGAACATGCAGGGGCCTGGAGGGATCGGCTCTACCCTGGTTTGTCCTGCAGGGGTCGCTGTGCTCAGTGACGTGGTTCTCATCCAACCCGGAGCTGAGCACCGCCAGCACAGCATCCCCAGTTGTCGGGATCTCTGAAGGGAAGAGACCAAGTCCCGGCCCCAGGTGGCAATGAGACCCTTGTATCTGAGCTGGGAGGAGTTGTCTCACACCAGAGGATGGGAAAGTAACTCACATGGGGTTCTGCTTGCCATGGTCGGCCAGGGAGTCTCCCACATGGATCTGGGCCCCTCTGATTCTCTCCCCACAGCAGTCCTCCCTGTTCTTCACGATCACCGCGGAGATAGACTGACGAATGCCCAAGTCCACGTTCCACCATGGATCTCTATCGCCCTGGGTGTGGCTGCAGGAGCCTTGTTCCCACATCCCATCACGTTTTCCATCCACGGCCTTGCCAGCCACGCCTTTTCCAGTCACATCTTCATATACGGAGGACTGAGTGGCCCGCTGCCCCAGCGCCAAGTTCTGAGCTGGAATCAGAGGGCGAGAAGAGGGGAGGTGTGATGTGCCCATCACTGGGGGGCTGTAGATGCCCTTTGTCCCCAGGAGCGCTGCCAGTTTTTTGGCACCCTATGCGGCAGAAGGTCCTGCCCCTGAAATGGCGCCCCCGACAGAGGCATCAGGTCCCACCCCCGAAATACCCCCAACGACCTCAGCGGCCGGATCTGCCCCCCAAATATTAGTGGCCTAGACGACTGCCTAGATCGCCTAATGGATTGCACAGGCCCTGATTGTCCCACATGGAGCCAGAGCCGCTTCCTAGCAGTGACACACAAACCAGGCACTGCATGAGAGTCAGGTTCGTAGTAGGAGCAATGGCCCCAGGGGATGGGAGTCTCTGCTGGGGTCTCAGCCCAGAGAGATACTCTCTCACCCCACCCCACATCCCATACCCAGCTGGAGCTGCTCCCGAATGCAGGGATGCAGCATGATGTCCAGATGGCACCTCTCCTGTTTGCCCTGCCAGCTGGAGCACCCGCCCAATTAGTGGTGGAAATGGAAGAGTCTCCCAGAGTTTCTGCTGTCTGACTAGGCAGAGGTTGGGGCTGAAGGGACTGGGGTAAAACATAAGAAATAACAAGTTTCCATTCAAGTTGCGCCAGCTCCTTACCCCCTGGTGGTGGAGTGCAGCCCTGAGACACCCCAGTCAATGCGAGAATCCCGATCGCCATTAGTAGATGCCAGAGAAACTCCATCCTTGCACTGTCAACATAGAAGATCACGTGAATGTTTTACTCAGAATGAACTATAGCCATAGCAAGGTTCAGATGAGCAGCTCACACATGCCGGATAGTCCTCATTTTACAGAGGGGGAAACTGAGGCACAGAGAGCCAGCAACCTAAGATCCTGAAGCAGGTAAGGGGCAGACCTGTTAATAGAATCAGGGTCCCTTAAAGTCTATTCCCCTCCTCTGCCCACTAGACCATTCTACTGTGTTATGACAATGTCTTCTGATTAGCTTCCACTGGCCTTCTGGGGACAAAACATGGCTTATCCAGTGAACCTGTCTTGGGGTGGATAGATTCTTTAATAGAGGTACTTACCCATCTGCCAGTCAGGCTTTGTATGCCAATCAAATTATATGATCGTCAGTGACAGCTCAGCCAAAGATCATTCGAAAGTTAGAGTTGAGAAACTTTATCAAACTATTTCTAATTTCTCTGGAAATTCACCTATTAGTAGAGTCACGGGTACCCAAGTTAAGGTTGAGAGCGCATATCAGTCATTTAGGCAAAGTACATTACAGAGCTGTTCTAATGACCCAAAAAGCAAACCTTAAAACCCAGGAAATTCACAGCTAGTGTTAAATGTAAAAAAGATCCAAACACTTAAAGTATGAAAATGCAGTTAAGGCACCCAAACAACCTTAACTCTAGCCTGCAGTTGTCCCATGAGGAAAAAAAAAATGAATATGTCTTTAACAATCAGTTTAATGTTATCTTGGTTCTCATCCATTAAAATGCCTTAATCATAAGGGTGTGGGGTTTGCATGGTGGAGCGGGAGGGCAGAATGAAGAGGTCTTCTGACAAAGAACATTTCTGCAATGAAAAATAACAGGGAAAGCTATAATTAATCATATACTAGACTATTCAAACGTTTCCCAGGAACAAGATTACAGTGAGTTTTAACTGTGGGAAGTTGACAGAGTTTGTGGCAGGACGGAGTTAAGGTTGTTTGGGTGCCTTAGTGTTTTACTCCGTATTACTGATACACACTCTCAACTGCAACTCTAATGTAGTTTCTGGCAGGAGTTTTCCTTGTTTTTTGTTTGTTTGTTTGTTCATTCGTTTTTAAATAAAAAGTGTCATACATGAAGTGACAAAGAGAGAATTGTCTGTAATATTTCTATGAATGAGATGCATGGCAGTGACTTACTCTACTAGGGACTGTCAGGGTTAGGGGCAGAGCAGGAGAGGGGAGGTGCTGGGTCACTGGCTGTCTGGGGTGGGACTGCTAAATACTGAGGATGGAGTGGAGGTTAAGGATAATCTAGGCATGCCCCAATATCTAATTAAATATTTTGCCTCAGTCTTTAATGAGGCTAATGAGGAGCTTAGGGATAACGGTAGGATGACAAATGGGAATGAGGATATGGAGGTAGATATTACCACATCTGAGGTAGAAGCCAAACTTGAACAGCTTAATGGAATAAATTGCCTAGGGAGGTTGTGGAATCTCCATCTCTGGAGATATTTAAGAGTAGGTTAGATAAATGTCTATCAGGGCTGGTCTAGACAGTATTTGGTCCTGCCATGAGGGCAGGGGACTGGACT